>NC_133535.1:104034699-104341395 GCF_048544455.1 Silene latifolia
ATATATGTTCAAATTTATTTTGTCATAAAATAAATAGTTGATCTTATGCATGCAAACATAAATAACAAGAGATGAGAAAATCGTTTTCTCACCATGAAAAATTCGGCCAAATGGGCACAAATGAAGGTCTCCTACCTTCATTTGTTCTTGAGCTAGAAAATACGTTGGGATGATCATCCATGACTTCAAAATAGAAGCCCTCCAATAAGTAGCACCCAAGACAATCCCAAAATCCCACAAAATAATATGTACTAGATATTTGTAATGTGGTTTACCTTAAAATCGATTACTAATACTCATATACTACTACTAGTATTATTAGTGATTGATTTGTACAAATTAGATTCATAAAAATGATTTTTATGAAGAACAAGAGAGAGAGAGAGAGGTGTTTTTCATAAAACATAAGAGAATGAATAATTGAGGAAAAATCTCTCAATTTTTTTTTCTTTCAAAACCGGTGGGTCTATGTGGTTTTAGGACCATTTTTCTTTTTCCTTTTTGTCTTTACAAGACAAACTAGTGTAAGGCTTGGTCATGGTCAAGTCACTATCCAGTGTCATAGACAAATGAATAAGACAAAACTTCTAAAATTTGCCCACCAATTTCGGTCACCATGTGTAATATGGAGTTCATTTTATTTTTGTCAATTGTACAATTGTATGTCATGTGACATGTGACATGTCTTATGTCATGTTTTAATTTAAAATGCATATTTAACAAATTAAATATCATTTACAAATTAAATAAATCACATTTAACAAATTGACTAGTAATTCAAAATTACTTTCACATAAAATGGTCATTTAAATACTAGTTAGTAGAATTCACAACATCTTGTAATTACAACTAACTTATCATTCTCATCTCGCGTGTTTCGCAAACACCGATTAATTTTAGTAATATAACTTCTTAAATTACTAAATAAAATCTTATTTAATCACATTATAATAAGATGTCATTCTCTCTCTTATGATAATAATTTGTTCAATTTTAAGGAATTAATTAATCTGTATCGACATACAATTAATTAACCTTTTTCAATTAAGGGAATCGTCCTTTAGGTGTGACCTCAAGGGATCAACTGATCACCACCGTCGCACGACAGTAATGTCAAACTCTAGCCAGCCAACCATTACCGATATGTGTGGACCAGTTGACTATATATGTAATGTATCATCCCTTCCGTATTCTTGTTATGAGATTTAAATATGTGATCAATATGATCGAAAATTGTGATCGCATTATTGTCGGAGGACACATATTCCAACAATCTCCCACTTGTCCTCGACAAGTGTGCGTCACCGATTCTCTTGTCGTATTACTATCTCCCACTCAGTGCAAGGTGTCTTTCGGGTCGTACTTGCAAGTGATCATATCGAGAGTGGTTTCCTCGATATGGAGAATAACTGATTGACCGAAATATTGTTTTAACCCTGACAAGGGGGTGGACAATTCCTATCGCACTATTCCCTTCGACTAGCCACAGCCATCATAACCCAAAATATGCCCATTTGACCCCATTTACGAAGGTCGTAGTAACATAAATCAAAGCTAATCTGAAACTGTGCCATCTTAGGCGAATAGTCTTTAGTCAAAAGAATCGACTCATTAGAATACTATAGTAGCTCTCGCCACGACCAGGCTATATAAATTTTCCAGAACTCTATAAGCGGTCACTGCCCGACAAAGTGTTCCTAACAGTCTGCCTATGTGATCGACTAGTCATCTCACATGACTGTATGGCACTGAACTTGCCATCAATCGCATCACACTTTAGTCACTTCGAGACGTCACCTCATACAAGTGACTATGGGCGAATACTATGTTAATCCGGGTTCACTTTAACGGGGTTCAATATTGTCTCTACAACCCGTTTGGATGTAACAAAGTATAAAAGGAGTTTTTAGATTTTTTTAAAAAACTCGAACGACAAATGTGATTATCACATATGAATAGTCAATGCCTGATTACTTCTTCATATTTTTATAATCCTTTTTTTTCATCTTATATGTAGTTGTTCATCTCAATGCAATTGAAATGACATATGACATAACTCATCATGTTAAGCCTATGAGAAGGCTTTGGTTAGTAGGTTTTATCAACTTCTTGTACCTTACTCAACCTTACTACATACTCGTTTTCCTTTCGTAATGTATACATTTGCATTACAAAACTTTCTGAGTACGTGTCTAGATCCAATCTAGACATAGGCTTTATTGCCTTAAAATAGCTCCCACTGTTTTCACAGTGTGCGGGACTCATCCCTCTTGCACATCCCATGATTGCAAGTGTACTCAATTTCCGTTGTAAATATTTCTCATTGTTCTTTATTGCCTAGAACAGTTCTAGAAAATCTATTTCTTAAATGACATAGCCACAATGGTATCTTAACCATCCTAATGTGTTTTGATTATGGTTTTGTCAGAAACCATGCGCAATCTCAAATGTCAATTGTCATTTATGTAACACTCTTACCCAAAATTGCATCAAAAATACTTTGCATTACATCCTTAATGCTTCTGCAACCACTTAAGGGTAATCTTTATGGCTTACTTGGTAACTATTACTTAAATTCAATTTGAAACAATTCATCATACTCAAAGTATATGAAGTGCTATACATCATTACTTATTTAATTGATCCGGCAGCGGAAGCAAATGGAATCAATCAAATATATTCAATTCGATTGAACTAGTCATGAATCTTATCAACCTAAGACTCCTTATTTGACATTTAATATCATGTAGATTTATCTCCATAAATCCGGATATTAAAGATGTACTATATTTCTCCAAAGTCTTAAATCATTCCCAACGATCAATATGTCATCCACATATAAGACTAATTAAAATTACCGTAACTCCCACTAAACTTCATGTATAAACACAACTTCTCAACCTATTGAAAAAGTTTTATCACATGATCAAAACATTGATTCCAACTCATTGATTCCAACTCATTGATGTCCTACTTAAGACCCTCTCTTAAGTTTCACATTATCTTAGGGTGGCAAGAATCTACAAAACCCAAGACATGTATTGAATACATTCCTTCTAATTGAAGAAGTATGTTTTAGATTCACTTGCTATATATATCTCATAATGAAACACAATCCCTAAGAAGATCCAAATAGACTTAAGCATTTCAACTAGTGCAAAACCCTTTGCCACCAATCAAGCTTTGATATCTAACAATTCACTTGGAAATTATTTCGGATTTTCATGGCTCTAAGCCTTGTATTGAGTTGTGACTTAAACACTCTCATGTAAGTCATATGTTCATTACTTTCCAGAAGTAATCAACTTGAATCAAACAATTTCTTTGTAAGTTGCAAGCTCTTTACTTTCTAAAAGTAACACTAATTCATCGTCTTCAACAAGTGATGACTTTAACCTCCTAGGTTTTGAAGAAACAACGTCTTACACAAAACGTCTCATGTAGCCAAGAAAGACCAGTTTCTTGCGACATAACATTCTTTGTGGCTCTTTGATTTCTTGCGACATAACATTCTTTGTGGCTCTTTGAATAATTTCTCCCACTCTGTCTTCTAGAAATAAACTTGTATTCTAGAAAGACAGCTTCACGAGCCACAAACTCGTTGTACTCGTGATTATAGTAAGGAAAAATGAACATTTGTTTCTTGTGAAAACTTACAAGCATGGTACTCTACCATTTCATATCTCATATGATTCATTTTAGATTTAGTGGTTTAGACAAAATGATAAAATCCCCAAAAGGATCAAGTAACTCAAAGTAACTTGATTGAAGTCCAAACCATATCGAATAGCGTTTGATTTCTTTATCCAACCACACATTATCTCATAATGCGTGCTAAGAGAGATTAATTTGTGATACTATATCATAGTTCCTTTGGCTTATATCAAAGTCTTCACTTTGATAATCCCATCACGACTAAATCGTGATTCCTTGAACTCTTTGAACTTCTTCAAAGATTTCTCTATTTACCTTATTAAGTGAACACATTAGCGTCAACTTAAATCGTTGGTAAAAGTAAATGATCAACCTATTTTGGATCAATGATTTACAACCTCGATCTCTTTTTCAACCAAAAGGCACGAGACATCTTGCTTTGAATACAAGATACGCATATACCATAAGATCTAATGGTTTCAAGAGTACTTGATAACTCTTTGCGTTCATCATTTCAGAATTTAAGGTTTAATCTTGGGTTACCAATTTGAGTCTTGCATCATCTTCATGATATATCATTCTAGTTTGGTTTAGAATATATTCACCTTGATAATGGGCTAGCCATACATCAAATCACGGTGTATAGGGTCACAAAAGTGAAACCTCTTTTGTATCTTAACAAGTTTATATTCTTATTTAGATTTTATGCACTTAATAGTCATAATTAAGTACAACTATAAACCCAAAACTAGATTTAGTACACAATGACTCTATCTCTCGACTTCATTGTTGCTAGTCGTCATATTCTAATCATCCTATGTATCAAACATAATGATGAAAACCACCACCAGTTTCTAATATTGACGAAGTAGTACTAGCAAAATTTATGTCAATCAAATAAACATTTAAAGAAGAAGGTCCATTAGTGTAGATACCCGGTATCTGCTGACACTCCAACAAACACCCGATGATTATCGGACTACAACATGTTTTGGAATCGCGGCGTTTGATCGACAGTTTGTGTACAACTTTACGTCGGAAAACTTAAAACGATTTCGAAAATAAAACATTTCAAAACATTTCAAAAATACCTGGAGTGTTTAATGCATGACGACGGGGTCGCAATGACACTAACTAGAGTCAAAACCGACACCGGACCAAAAACCGACTCAAAAATTCAAATCCCGACTTCAACAACGAGTCAAACCGAGTCAACCACCAAAAATAAAACATTTCAAACCTTCTACCTTAAGTTTTCCCGGATTCACGAATGGTCAAGTACCAAACATGTGACTACAAAACCTAGGATAGAACAAATCATGATTGCGTTTGTTGTGAAAGCGACAACACACCTCGAAGACCCGCGATGAGGCTCGCGCCTCTTTGAGCAGCCCAGGTGGCCACGTCGCTCAAAACTCACACAACCACTCGTTATCCTATAAATACCCCTCAAATGCCACCCATTTGAGACTTACGCGAGTGTCCGCCCCCTCTTTTCTCCCTTAAAATTCTCGACTCGACTTCTTAAGTCACAACCCGACGCATATTTACGACCTACCGATCGTAAACACGAGCCTTACACATTGTTTGGCACCGTCTTCGTGCATTAAATCACTTGACCGACCATTTCGACTACTACACCACATCACTAAACTTTTAAAACACTCTTTTTACCTACCAAAACGGTTTTAAACCGAGTTTTTTTCCGATCAAACGAGTTATTACACTTACGTCGGTCACTCTCCATAACCAAACATGTAAGTATGAGGGTGTAAAAATCCTCTTTTATTATGTTTTCATTTGTTTCATGACTCTAACATGCTAAAACATGCATAACATGAACCAAAACATGGAATAAACGAGCCAAAATCGATTTTAGGTCTCGAGGCGAAAGCCCCTTAGGTCGCCAACTAGCCCGCGCCTAAATGGGGTATTCAGACCAGAGATCAACCGTGTTTGTTCTCGTTATTTCCCTTAATCCATTTTTCATATTTGTAATCGGTTTTCACCATTTCAAGTATTTTCGAACCATTTTCATTTTATTTCACATGTTTTAACCATAAAGCATTTTTCACCCTTGGTTCCTCATACCATGACGGTTAAATCCGTGGTTCAGTGATAATATTTGGTTAATGACATTTAGAAGGTATTTTAAAGCCTTTTATTTCATTTCTTTACATTTTCAAACAAATATATTAGTCACCAACACAAAGTCATCCTTGGTTCTAGATACCATGCCGGATTTTAACCCGGGTACGATGATGAGTATCGACTAATAACATTCAAATGGACTTAAAACAATTAGTCCATAATCATTTTCAAAACTATTCATGTCAAGTTTGTCAAATCGAACCCGACACCGAATATTGTCAAAATAATGACGATTATTCGAGTCTAGTTCTCAAAATAAACAAATGCGGTCTAAACGACCCCTTCAAATCAAACCGGGTTCAAATACCCATTTTCAACACGTTATATAACGTTTTCTAAAAGGTCAGAACACGGCACATAAACCGTGGGCTAACCCGCGCCTAAACAGGCTCTCCATTTCTCATTTTCAAAACAAGAGGGAGGCCCCTTACACCGCCGGCTGGCTCGCACCTCATATAGCCGTCTGGTATAGGGCCTGTTCCCTTCCAGCATTAGCCGATGACGATCCCGACTCCGGTTAACCCGGATATAGGACGGATCAGATGACTATTTGATTATCCAAAACCATATTTGCAAAATGCCTTACTAAGACAAATGGATCATGTTATGCACCCTAAACCTAATACGGTAAATGGATGTTTAATTTCCGTCTTGCATGCAAATCAACCATTAATCCAACTCGACATCTTATGCTTGATACATGCATTAAATCAACCGACTTACAAAGCTCTCACATGTTAGGTTTAAATTATTGGATGCGCATTCATGCATTTAAACCGTTTTATCAACTTTTGCATTCAACCAACCAAGATCGATCAGTAGAGGCCGCTAAACGCGAGCGGGATTGGGTGTCTGATTAAAGGGCTTCCCAATACGTACCTTCATCTCTTACTCAGAAACTTTGGATAGTGGACAACCTTATCCAGGGCGTACGAGAGTCATTCTAGAGATAGGATGCTAAAGAGAGACGATTTCCTTATCTTTAGTACCTATGTCAAACACCACTTTGTGCTTCGATTTGACCGAGGTATAAAGTGGAATTCGAATGGGTTCCAGGCATCCCACAAATGCTTGGTGGCGACTCCTAACATCTCTAATCGTTTCGAGACCCTTACCGAGACGAAACCGACCGATCTAAAACGATCCGGTCGAAGGCATTTTTACGCCGCCGAGCGTGGCTTTCAAAAAGACCGCTATACGTCCACAGATTGGCCTGGCGGGTAGGTGGCTATGTCCACAGATTGGCGACTCCGCTGGGGAAAACTAGGACACTTACGTCTTTGTGATCCGTAGATGGTGAGACTCGAACGAGGTCTTGGTTGGAATGCATTAATTGATATTACGGTCACGGTCGGGTTCCTTGTCCGGGCCCACAACCTAAACCTTTTCGACCAATTGGCTCGTTTCCTCGGCGTGAGTTTTCTCATCCCGATTGAGTCAAGCATACCGTTGACGTTACACATTTCTGTTTCGTCAAAGAGTTTTAATCACTTTCGAGCACGAGGCTAGGGCACCCTCCTTACACATTTTGTTTGGATTGGTATCCCTCTCGCAAATCGGGGTTTGATCGCTTGGTGTGTAACCCACCTTTTTAAGCCAAAACCCGTGTCAGCATAATGCATAATATAATGAGCTGCGAGTGCTTATGTGCTACTTGATCATAAGTCCTTCCGTGTCATTTTCAAACTTTCAAAATCACCTTTTTGCGCCGTTATAATGGCCGTTTCAAAACTCAGTCTTTCGCCAACCGATACACGCCTTTCTAGGCCGTCGTAATGACGATTTTCAAACCCGGTTTTGTATAACCATTTCAACACGCCTTTCTAGGCCGTCGTAATGACGATTTTCAAACCAGGTTTTGTATAACCATTTCAACACGCCTTTCTAGGCCGTCATAACGACGATTTTCAAACCCGATTTTGTATAACCATTTCAGCACGCCTTTCTAGGCCGTCATAACGACGATTTTCAAACCCCGTTTTGTATAACCATTTCAGCACGCCTTTCTAGGCCGTCGTAATGACGATTTTCAAACTCGGTTTTGTATAACCGTTTCAGCACGCCTTTCTAGGCCGTCATAATGATAATTTTCAAACTCGGTTTTGTATAACCATTTCAACACGCCTTTCTAGGCCGTCATAATGACAATTTTCAAACCTGGTTTTGTATAACCATTTCAACACGCCTTTCTAGGCCGTCATAATGGCGATTTTCAAACTCGGTTTGGTATAACCGTTTCAAATCACCTTTTTACGCCGTTATAATCGCCGCGTCTAGACACGGATTTTAACCCGTTTCGCGTCGACAATGGCTCTTTCAAAACCCGAGAAAAGCACACACCCTTTTCTCGAGACACTCTCGAGATCCCGAGGACCATGCACCGTCCCCGAGACCTCTTCAAACATTTCAAACTCGATTTTCAAAACATACAATTTTGAATTTCAAAAATCGTCTTGGGAAACAATGCACTGTTTTCCGAGCCGACTCAAACTCAGACCGTCTTTTGCAAATAAACTTAAGACAACCCTTTCAACTGATCGACTTGCGGAGATCTCTATCTTCGGAAGCCGCCCATTAAAGCGACAAACGAATCTTTTTGAAAATTTCTATTTTCGAAAACATCAGTCCACCTTTCCAATTCCGCCTCGTGTCTATCGAGTCAAAGCAAACGTACTTATGGGTCTTTACTTATGAGTCGTCTCACCACGAGACCCGTCCAATGGCGTCACGCCGTCATGTTGGACTCGTGTCAAAGGTTCGGTCAAATACCGTCACGTCATAAATCGAGTCCGCACCGAGGGACCACACACGGTCACCCCGTCTTGTTGAGTCTGGTCTTTGTCTCGTCCTTTGTGTTGTCTGCATTCAGTCTTGGAACCGTGTCGGATTGAGTTGTAATGTGAGCTGTTTTTCTGCCTCAGAGCCATGGCCCCATCTTCAGCTTCGTCCAACAACAACAATGATAACAACAGAGATGTTATAACTGATCAGCTAGCCAGCCTGCTTACCGCTCTTAAGGTCACCCTGGATCGCGTCGAGACCCGTATCGACGCCCTGGAGAACAAAGAAACTGGGGAACATAATACCCCACCTCTGACAGAAACTGAGAAGAGGCTGAAACTCTTGGAAGAACAGCTCTTAGCCAGGGGTAACAATATCCATCTTGAGAACAACCGAAGGTTCGAACCCGTTGGAGACTAGTTACCTGACAACTTCACCCTGACTGATGTGCCTAAGTTCAAGGGAGTGGAGGACCCACTCAACCATATCCGTGCTTTCAAGGACTACATGGCTATTAAAGGGGTCAAACAGGAGCTTTTTACCCGGATCTTCCCATCCTCTTTGGAGCCGATTCCTCGCCAATGGTACTACTCCTTAGATCCGAAAAACCTTACTACTTGGGATAAGATCGCATTTGAGTTTGCCAAACAGTATGCCGACAATGTCGAGATCTAGGCCAACAGCCGTACTCTCGAAGTGTTAACCCAAAACGACAAGGAAGGGTTCACTGAGTTCCTGACCCGTTGGAGGAGGGTGAGTACTCAATTGGTCAGTAAGCCGAGTGAATCAACTCTGGTAGAAAAGTTTGTCAACAATCTTCGCCCGGTTTATGCCAACCTACTGAGGTATCAGAATATCAAAACGTTTCAAGATCTGCAGATTCTCGGGACGCGTATTGAGGACGACCTCCGAAAGGGTGTCTTAGCCAAGACCACTGGCAGAGGTTACCAGGGATCCACCTCAACCGGATCTCGCCCTTACGGTCAGATAAACAAGATTGATGAGGTTAACCTCGTCGAACCATCTGCTAAGAAAACTGAGCGCCCCCAGAGAGTGTTCACCAACATAGGGTCGACTTATGCAAGTGCCCTAAAAAGGCTCATGGACCAAGGGATGTTACAACCGATCAGACCCACCCCGGATCCGACCGATGCCAAGAAGTCCCGATTCTGGAAACCCAGTGCCTACTGTCAGTATCATCGAGGGAAAGGGCATGATACCGAAAATTGCTTCAAACTCAAGCACCTCATTCAAGACATGATTGAGAAGGGAGATTTGCCTCTACCCCCACCAACTAAACCGAACAACAAGACGAATCCTTTGTGAATTCACGCCATTTCTGATGATGAGCCGACCCTAGACTCCTCTCACCTCATCCTGCCAATTGACGACGAGGTAAATGCTTTGGAAAAGGATCCTTCAGACGAAGTGTTTGTATTCAGATGATGAGCCGACCCTAGTCATATGCAGTCTTGACCGCCAAACAAGTGGCCAAGTTCATTCAAAACAACATCATCTGCCGATATGGGGTACCCCATGAAATCATCAGCGATCAAGGCTCTCACTTCCGGGCGGAAACTCAAGCTTTGCTGGATAAATACAAGATCAAACGACATCGGTCATCCCCCTAACGTCCCCAAACTAATGGAGAGGTGGAGGCAGCAAACAAAACTATTGTCACCATTATCAAGAAAATGCAAGACAACTACCGCGATTGGCCGGGCAAACTCCCATTCGCACTCTGGGGATACCGAACCTCCATTCAAACGCCGACAGGCGCCACACTCTTCTACCTAGCATACGGTATGGAGGCGGTTCAACCGGTAGAATTAGAGGTCCCATCTCTACGCATCCTACTGGAGAGTCAAGTCCCTAAGGCGGAATGGACCCGTCGAAGGTACGAACAACTCACTCTTCTAGACGAACGGCGAGTCAACGCCTTGCACAACGTCCAGCTATACCAACGACGTATACAACAGGCATTCAACAAGAAGGTCAAACCCAGAAACATCCAGGAGGGCGACTTGGTCCTCAAGTCAGTTCGAGCACCATTACCCGTCGATCCGAGGGGAAAATTCAAACCCAACCGGGCCGGGCCATACCTGGTCAAGAAAATACTTTCGAGGGGCGCAGTGAGACTGAGTGACCTAGACGAGGAGGACTTTACAAACCCGACCAACCTAGACCAACTCAAGAAATACTACCCTTGAACCATAGCAACCAACGACCTAGCCTAGTTTTACAACTAGCAACGACTTCAACCCTTTTCAAGTCAAGTTCCTCAACGTGTTCTGATTTAAAATTGCATGTTTTATCGAGTCTAAGCTGCGGCACCTTGCCCGTTTCAAATGTCCTTTGATCCGTCAAAGGCAACGTCCATTTGCACTAAAAACAAAAAACCCCCTGAACTACGAGCATTGTTTGATTTAACCTCTTCAGGTGGATACGTAGGCAGTCCCTCTTATGCATGAGGGATACAACCATAGAACCCAATTCAAATACACAAAACATTTCGAACTACAATCATGGTTTGATTTCACCTCTTCAGGTGAATACGTAGGCAATCCTTCCTTACAGAAGGAGGATACAACCATTCCCACAATCAAAAACATTACCCACATACAAAAAAAAAAACATCCCAAAAACGAGAAAGGGAAAACCATTCCTTTTCCCACAAAATACAAAATAAGCCTTTCTCCCTTTCCACAAAATACCACTTTTCCAAGTGCAAATGTTTAGGACGATTCGAATCGAATTGCCTTCACCAAATGGATGGAAGAAACAAGCGTTCACAATTTTCGACACGACCAATCCTCTTATTTAATTAATAATGGGAGGGATTACAATTTCAACAACAAGTAAAGCTCGACGAGTCTACAACTTGTCAAAGCCAAGGTGTCAACTAAAACACCTCACATAATAAAACTAGCACGAAACACACAACAACTAGCTAGTACAACATAATAAAAACTAACAACAATAATAGAACTTAATAATAAAGTGGGTAATGGAAGTCTTTACTCTTCCATTCTATCCTTGCCTTTCCCCTCGGGGTACATCTTCCCCTTGCTCTTCTTGTTGGCCCGCCTAGCATGGATTTCTTCCTCGGAACGGATCCTCATCGGACCTAAGACGGCGACGGCCTCCGGTCTAGCACAAGACCCCATATTCGACCCAAGACGAGCCAATGCACGGCCCACCATATCCTTGGGGACTGAACTCCTCCTCTTCGGTGGTCTCATCACATCAGGAGTAGCTCCATCAACATACTCCTTGAAGAAGGCACGGTTGGCCTTGCCAACTTCCCGGTACTTCAAATCGACAACCTCGTCCTTACGAAATTTGGACCTCTCTTCCAAGGACGGAGCTCGTGACCATTTGACATAAGCGGGGGTCACCCATGTCGTGGCAACGGGGTTTGGTACCTCCAAAAGTGGCCGAGTGGCCCACCCTCTTTCGAAGAACTCCACAAGCTCGGAGTTCTGGAAAACATTATCTTGGACAAGAGTATCTTGAGCGGGCACCTTTTGTTGACGCCCCATTTGCCTCATGAGCCTTTCGGGATATATGAAGGAAACAACCTTCAAACCCACCACCATCAAAGAACGAGGACTAGCACCCGAAGCGGGCAACCCCGTGAAGGACCTCAAGTGCCACCACGGCACCACCCAACGGATATGAGGACCACCCTCCTCCGCCAATCTTGCGGCCCAATAGGCCTCGGTGGAAGCAAAACTATCCGGGTACAACTTCTTCCTCATAGTAAGGTGACGGAAGGAGTAAGAAGAAGGATTAACCGGAGGCTCTACATACCTTAGCCTCTCCAATAGCCACACTTGAAGGATCCTTGGGGGTCCGAAAGAGGGAGCTTCTCCACAAGAGCCTTCCTTGTCCAAAGCTTGGATAATCTCTCCAAGCACCAACCATGATGGATCTCTACCATGCTCTATTTGCTCAATCACGTGGATAAGGGTCATGCTAACATGGCATCTTGGCCCCTCCTTCTTCAAGACATCAACAAAGAGGTACACATGGACAAGGCAAAAAGCAAGAGCCCTTCTCCTAGCCACCTCCGAGACATTAGCATCTAATCGGTTCCAAAAGATGTTGATAAGAGCCAACATATCCACACCATGTGGAGCAAGAAGAAAGTTGATTTGGCTTGTTGATAAGCCCAACATGGAACGGAATTTCTCCTTGTAGCACAACCGAGTCGGAGTAAGCACCGGAACACAACCCGGCCACCCACCAATGGCTCCAACTTCTTCGGCAAGAGGACAAAGCTCACCTTTCGGGAAAACGAAAACATGATGTTTCGAATCCCAAAACCGAGAACATGCTTCAAGAAATTAAGGTTGCACCTTGACTTGACGAAGAACCAACAATTGACCAACTCCCATGCAAGCGAGTTGATACTTTTCGGGAGGCGACAAATCCCGGCACCATTGTCGCAAGGCGTTCTCAAAAGTATCCATGAAATATTTTTGTGGAAGAAGAAGAGGTTTTGTAGAGATGATTTTGCGTTCCGGATGATGAAACAATGAAGCGCAAACGTCCCTATTTATACAAAATGATCAGTGCATTTTTCAGAAAAAGGGGAGAGCCGGCTTCCATCGCCAGGCTGCTCGCGCCTCTTTGAGGCTTCTCCAGGATTCCCGCTGTTGACTTCTCTCTTTCAACATGTGTTTTCTCCTGACACCTCAAACCTCCCACCAGGAAGCTCGCGCCTCTTCGGGATAATCCGGGACATTTTGTGTTTCCTCACACTCACATTTCCTTGTTTTCGCGTTTTACGAAATCCAAACACGGTTTCCATGACGCAGCTTTAAACATACGGATCCGCGATCCGCGATGGATCGTTTCCACGTCAGTCAAAATTCTGAAATTTTTTCGCTTTTTCGCAATTCAAAAATCAAAATCGAAGATTGATAACACGACATCAATTTTCCTCAAACATTCAAGCACTCACAAATTCGAGTCTTGACCTCAAAAATCAAAAATCAAATATACTCGCAAAAATCCTTTTCTAAAAATTCTTTCCTGACGGTTTGAGTTTGAATTTTTCGAGGCAATTTCAATAATTTCGATGCAATTTAATTCACGACACGAGTTAATTGCTCAAATTTTCAAATCAATTCATGTTGAATTCCGAACGTGACGAGTTGTCACGGAATTTTCAAAATTCATTTCAAAATTTCAATTTTAACTTCAAGTCATCTTGGTTAATTTTGATTTTCGATCAAATGCTTTACGTGTTTTCAATCAAATGCATTTACGTGTTTGCGTTTATGCGTATGTGCTATCTGTTGCTTATTTTCTACACTAACGATGCAGGAACTGGTGCGAAGCAAAAAGAGAATCAAACAGCCGACATCGCTCCTCCGAAACACAACACTAAAAAGCCAAAAATCACAAAATAAACCACAATCCAAAAACACATATATACAAACCGCCCCACGCAAAATGTAAATATGTACAGACAAGAGTCCAAGACACGGACAAACTACAAAAACTACTCGACGTCTCCCGTCGGACCAGTCCTGGTCTCACTAGGGGTCGCCGCCAACGCAGACACCACCACGTGCTCAGGCTCCCTCTCCAGAGAACTCTCCAGCGTCTACTCCTCCATCACGACGCGAACCTCCTCCGCCGCAGCCAACTGAGCCCTGAGGGAGGCAATCTCCGCGTCTCGACTCCGTAGCTCGTCATCACGACGCCTCAACTCCTGGTCCCGACGACTGATTCCCAACCCCTGGGCCTCGATCATCGACCTAGCTGCCTCCAACTCAGCACGGACCCGAGCAAGCTCTGCCGGATCCGCAGTGCCCTACATAACACAATAACATATCCTCAAGATCTAAAAACGTGAAATACAACACCAAACACACAAAAACAGCACACAAAACGTACCTGAGAAAGCCGAGCCTCCCTCGTAACCACGTCACCAGCAAGCGCCCTCCAACGGTTAGCCATCCGCCACAAGTTCTGGTGACTAACAGTCGTCACCTGCAAAACAAAATGTCCTTCAATACAATGTAAGGCAAAGTATAATTGGAGAAAGTGTTCAAAGTCGGGAACTCACCCTCAGAACGATCAACCTCCACTCCATGCCAGCATCGGTCACCTCGGCCGCCGCGGGCTCCGGTAAGCGCAACTGAAGCTCCTCGCCACCCGGCCCGAAAAGTGGTTTCCGTCGGAAAGTCAAAGCCGAGTCCTCATCGCAGTCGACTCCCTACCATTTGCATCCACATCAAAGATGACTAACCCTCCTATTAAGGGAGACAATAGAAACAAAAAAGGGAAAACATACCTCAATCGGGTACCAAGCAAGCCTCGACAACCGGAAGGTATCGTATTCAACGCCCCGCAGCAACAGCTCCTCACCTCCCCAACCGTGAAGGTGTTCCTCAACCTCGTCAGGGGTCAACTCCTGGAACAACACCCTAGGCGGGTCAACCGGCACGACGAAAGTCTCAGTAAAGCAGTGGCGAACTAAACGCTCACCCAAGTACCAAACCGGCTCAATCACCGTCTCCAGGTACAGACGCAGGGAGCTGCGAGGCCGCAAATGCTCCCTGATGGCAGCCGGTACACCCGTGTAGTGCTCCAAAGGCCGCCCAACAAACTGCATTCAAAGCAGAGCTATTCAGCTAACTGGGGGTTTTATGAGCTACCTAATCATCCTATCTCTATCTATTTCTATAAAGGAGAAGGGGAAGAGAGCGGGAACTTACATCAGCAACCCGAAGCTTGTTCACGCGACGCCTGCAGTCCTCGTAAGTCGACTTAGTCGACTTCTTCCGAGCCACCGTCCAACCCCTCACGGCAGGGTAAGCCGAAGGAACACCGTCTGAGGTCCACAGATGCAGGGGAGTGAAGTAAGCATACAACCAAGCCTGTAATCAAACACAGCAAACATAAATCAGCCAATTTCCCAAAAATTACCAAAATCAAGATCAAAATCAAACTCAAAAAACTACCAAAAAAAAACTCGTACCTCAAAGATGAGGCCGGGACCAACTAAGGTAGGAGCACTACCCGCTCTCACTGTCTCCGGACGCACCGTCACGTGCAAGTACCGGGTGAAACTCGCCAAAGCCGTCGTAACCCAGTCAAACCGACCCAAAGTGTCAAGGTCGGTGAGGAGAGGAAGCACCTTGGTCGACAAGCGCTCACCCTTGTCACCAAAGTACGTGGCACCCAAGAAGTACGACAACCACAGCCGCGCCTCCTTCATGTCGGCCTCAACCTCCGCCTCCGGGCTCGCGAACGGCGCCGGAGTAACACCGGCCACCCTCCCAGTGAAGTGGTCCTTCACGTACGAGCTCGCAATCAAGTACGGAGTGACGTCGGAAGGCTCCGGCAAGGCAGTACCAATCAAAGCCGTGACCACAAGAGAGGACACTCTCTCCGGCGCCTCGGTAAAATCAATGGGCAACTCGCCACAGGGAAGGCCGGATACCATGGCAAAATCCTCTAAGGTCACGCCAACCTCCCCAAACTCCATATGGAACGACGACGTCGTATCCCAGTACCGATCCAACATAGCGCGGATCAAACACAGGTTCGCCCTAATCGAAGACCTGTGAATGTCCCGCCAAACGGCCACCAACGGCCCAAAAGCCGACCTCTCTATCAACGCCCTCGACCCGGCTCGGAGAACGTCGTAGAAACCCAAGCAGGTAGAAAAGCCCAAGAAAGTCCTCATAGTGCCAATCTCCTGAAATCAAAAACAGACAACGTCAGAATGCCTATTTAGGCCCGACACTTCAAAAGTGACAAAATCCAACCGGGGAACACGACTCACCATGACCTCGTGAGCACGCTAGGAAAGGTGTCGGTCCAGTCGAAGCAGCAACTGGCTACCATCAAAACCCTCGGCCCACTCAGGCGCCGCCCGTAAAAGAAACCCCCGCGGGGCCGTAACTCGCCTGGCTCTCCAACTCGCAACGTCAGCATCATCCTCGGCTGTCTCCACTCTCCGTCTCTTATGGCCGCGAGACTCGACGTGGTGGGTAGGGTCCAACTCAACGACCCTGTTGACATCCCACAACGACCGTCTGGTCCCCCGAGGACGACGCTCCCTCGTAGAAACCCTCCTCCCGGAGGTACTCGCCTCAGCCCCAGTCTGAGCTCTCCCAGTGCTAGCAGCCCCAACAACGGGCTCCTCACGCTCCTCGACGGCCCCTGAGGCCCCAACAGTATGCTCAGGAGGTCTCTCCTCCTCGGTCACGTCCTCCACAACCACGGCGGGCGTGCTAACCGGAGTGCTAACCGGGCGCGTCCCGAACAACTCCTTAAGAGTCGCAACCATAAACTCGGCCTGCCCCGAACACTCTCCTATAAACAAAAAACGTCAGCCGAAATTTCGGCATTACGACGGCATGAAATGGATAAATCCAAAAACAACAGCAACCTGCAATGCAAAACAAGGGCAATCCCGCCCAAAATCCAACAAAAAGACATTCACAACAAACAAACAAAAATGACTCGCCCATCTTTTCAAGCAAAAGACGAGTCAAAACAACAAAAAAACGGCATTTTAAGACCCCTATAGGGTCCTCCTACAAACCAAAATACATTCCCGACACAATGGGTATTTTTTTCTACGGCTCAAAAGGCAATTCATACGCTAATTCGAGCCCAAACCGGTCAAAATTCGAAAACGACCGCAAAAAGGAAAACGTAATTTTATCACACCTCAAGGTGACCTACACTACCGATGAGGTCCATTTCAAGGCAAACTGACTCAATTCAAGCCCAAACAGGCGCTTATTTTGTCAGACGTAAGACCGTCGCAAAAGGCAAAAATCCAATTTTGCCCACAATATCCAACGAAGGTCCATGAATGGCGAATACGGGTTTTCCCAACTACAATGCAACCTAGTGGGACCCACTACCCAAGCAAATAAACTTGGCATTGTGAAATGAGACGGTTTGTCGCCACACTCACGTTTTTCGAGCATAGGGAGCGGGAACGGGGACCAAAATGCAAACCAAAAGCACCCCTATACTCCTAAACAGGTTTCTAACCTAATGCAAGCATCAATTTCACTCGAAATAGGCTCAATCAAAAACGCCCAATTCGATTTTTAGGGTAAAATTCGCCCTAATTCAATCAAACTAAAGATCAACAAATTTGAATGGATACAAGAGGAAATACTTACCTTGAGATGACATTGTTGATGATGGCACGAGTAGAAGCTAGCAAAGGTCCTTCAAATGGCGATTTTGCGGGTTTTTGTGTCGAAAGGAAGAAGATGAAGTGAGGTTGACATGCGGACCAACCTCGCGTCTTTTACAGAAAATAGGGAAGCCCCTTTGGTTCGCCAGGTGGCTCGCGCCTAAACCAGGCCTCCCCTTTGCTCTTTCTGCGGATTTTGGGCTTTAAACCCAATTTCCCGTGATAAACTTCAAGTTTTCATTCGACGATATATAAGGTCGTCATTTTCTCAAAAACAAATAGTGAAAATTCAAATTCGCTATTTTCGAAGGCTTTAAACGACGGCACATAAACCGTCCCTCCAATCGAATAGTAAAAATTTAAATTCACTATTTTCGAAAATTTTCAAGCAAACGGCGATCAAAACCGCCAATTTCAAAAATAATGGTGAAATCAAAATTCACCATTTCCCTTCAAAATTTCAAAAAATAATTGCAAAAATTCAAAAACCGCTATTTCTCCAAATTTTAAGCGACGGCAATTAAAACCGTCATTTTCAAGATAATAGTTGGGAATTGAATTCCACTATTCTCAAAATTCACCATTTCCCTTCAAAATTTCAAAAAAAATAATAGCGAAAATTCAAAAACCGCTATTTCTCATAATTTTAAGCGACGACAATTAAAACCGTCATTTTCAAGATAATAGTTGGGAATTTAATTGCACTATTCTCATCAAATATCAACGGCGGCACATAAACCGTCACTTCAATTAATAGTGAAGATTCCAAATTCGCTATTTCCACAATGTCAACGGCGGCACATAAATCGTCACTTCAATCAATAGTGAAGATTCCAAATTCACTATTTCTCACAAATGTCAACGGCGGCACATAAACTGTCACTTCAAACGTAATAGTAAACTTAAAATTTGCTATTTTCCTTCAAAATTCAAACGAACGGCGATCGAAACCGCCACCCCAAATTCAAAGAAGAACGGCGAACGGTGAAAATTCCAAATTCACTATTCCTTCAAATACCAGCAGGGGGCTTCCCCGCGGAACCCGCTCATCTCAAAAAACAGTGATAGTGAAAATCCACACTCACTACTGATACCCGTCGTTGTGAGTACCAAAGATAAAATTTATAATCTCCTATTAAGACTAACCTAGGCTAGTGGTAACAGGGTCGAACCACAAGGAGGCAGTTGTAAACTTTAGTTGATTTATGTTCAGTCTGAGGTAACTATTATGGGGGTTGATTTGAATTGGTCTAAGACTAAGAGCAAACAAAGATAATAAACTAAAAATACGAATTAAACAGATAAAAGAAGGGTACTAGGATGGTCGGTTCATTATAGCTTCGGCGGCAGCAAACTAAGTCGGTCTGAATCAAACACAGGTAAGGCGGGAAATAAAGAGGTCCTCTCGGTCCACTCTTAACAAATAGCATCTCTCGATCTCGCTATAGGTCCCTAATGTCACTAATACTAACTTTCGTTCTGAAAAGTGATTAACGGTCCAAACTATACCTATCTTTCGATCTTAGCACAGTCTAGTCGATTTAATTGATGGTCTAATAACCTCCCCTACCTTTCGATCTAATGGGTTAGTCACGAAATAGGTATCTAACTGGTCGCATGCATTCAACTCGTCAAATACAAGATTAAATCAATTAAAACGAATATAAAACCCTACGAGGTCGGGCCGATCGATCGGCAACGCGATCGATCGACCAACACGCGAGACAGTCCTCCCTAATCTAATGCCGCCTATGCCATAAATCGCCTACATCCTAGCACTAAAGAATTACCTACTCATGATAAAGGTAAAAACAACAATGAAAATAATAACAATTACTGAATTCATGCTTAAAGTAAATAACAATAGTGATGATACGATAATTGGCTTTGGGGCACTAACTATCAAACCTATACTAACAATGAAAGTAAAACAATAAAATTGGAATTAGGGTCGAAGAAATACCGAGATTCAGCGGAACGATTAAGAATAAGAACAGGAAAATCCAATGTCAAACCGATGTTTCAAACCCTAACTACCCGAATGAATAAAACTCAAAGTACTGTATTTGTGATAGAAACTTAGGTAAAAACTTAGATATCTAAACTGATGGTTTTATGTTACGTTATATAGCAATCAACGCAACATCTTATTCCCTAAACCTAGACTTCACGGGCTTCAAGATTCACGGTCTTTCAATTCACGCTCAAATAGAAATCGGTCGATCGATCGATAAGGTGATCGATCGATCGCTTCCTCAAAGAAACAAGAGCTTCGATCCCGATAGTTGGTCGATCGATCAAGGTGGTAGTCGATCGATCGGCCGAGCCGCTATTTGACTTCTCAAAACACGTGGACTTGTCTTTTGGGCCTTGGATTGCGCACCAAGCTCGTTCCTTAAGCAGTTCCTTTACGTCATTTGCAATGCAGATTACTCGGGGACGGATTTGGCTTGATTTTCCGTTGAATTCTTCACATTTCTGCAATAATGTACATAATACGGAAGTAGACGGAAATAGGGAGAAATGTAGCATAAACTACAAGAATGAGCTCTGAAATGCGTGTAAAATGGGATGTAAAACATCATATAAAAGACACGCATCAAACTTCCCCAAACCAAACCCTTGCTTGTCCCCAAGCAAGAACTAGACTCGATCTAATGACCTAATGGAACGAGTTCAATCTCAGAGCGAAATGCAAACTGTTAAGCCTAAACCGATTTAATGCACAACCAACAATCAATTAGTAATGTGAATCATGCAAACGAATTATAAAGTCGTCAAAAAACTGCTGCACCTTTGACTATAGAGACTTATCAAATTGGACTCTCGCGGGTCGCTCAAATCACTCAATAAGCACAGGTGATATATATGTAAGATAGAAGGAAGTAATTTTGTAGTGACTCTCACCTAACTACGACCTATGAAAACACGCCAGCAATAAAACATGAAAGTGACCTCTACGACCGTACATACGCATTCCAACCAAACAGGTGACCAATGACACATGCCGAGGTATATATGGGATATGTGAGGTATGGGTAAGAAAAGGCAAAACATTTTATGGTAAAGTGGAGGTACAGGTGATCAAGCTAGTACCAAAACGGAACCAAAGGACAACATCCAACTTCTTTCTCATAAACAAACGAAACGGTGCTATAGCAAGCACAAAACTCACAATCTCCAAACTATCAAATCAATAAAACTCCCCATAGGATGTAAATGAAACATGGGAGCAAAAATCGCCAAAAGATAAGGATTAAATTGTGTGAATTGATCTCTTTTCTCGAATCTCAGTCGATCGACCATATTTGGCAGTCGATCGACTGCTTAAACAGTACAGAACCTCTTTTTTTTCTTTTTCGAATCATTTTTTCATCATTTTTTTTTTCTTTTTTTCTTTCTTTCCTTTTTTCATTTCATTTCCCAACCATCATCTCAACAGAGCATATGCCACCAAAACTGAGTAACAAATCCGAAAACACAGACTACTAGCTTGACAAGGGACAGGCTAAATGTAGGATGTAGTAATGGGACAAAAAGGGGTGTTTTTGGCAGTGTGAAGCTTATGGGTAAAATGAGAAAAGGAAACCTCTACCACATGTGTCAACAAACCACAGACCGAATGCATACAGGTATTAAGTAGATCAAATTCATATTCATGCAAAGTAAGGAAACATGTCTCATAAGGAGTACTACTCACATTCCTAAATGAACCGGTCATGAATGTCACCAGTTATAGGCTCTAAATCCCAGAAATATAAATAGCTTGCCAAAAATCTAAGTCAAGTCTCAAGTTCAGCAAGAAATTTAACGAAAACTCGTAGATTATGCATATTTGATTCTACTAATAATAAGTCAATTAGCAAGGCTTAGGCAAAAACAGATGAAAATGCAATGTCATCATAGAAATACTACCGTTCCGACTCGACCTATATGCTAAAATAAACGTGCATTTTATGGGAATTTTTGAAATTTTTCAATTTTTTTGAATTTTTCTGTATATATAAAAGAAATGAAATAAACAATGCAAAACAAAATTAAACGTGAATGCAAGCAAATGATATGCGACGCAAAACCCTTCCCCAAACCAAATCGCACAATGTCCCCATTGTGCAAAATCACATAGTGAAAGAAAAGAGAAATGGGAATTTGCGAGAAATAAATAAGCAAGACACAAAGGAAAGATATGGAACTCACACGACTTTAAGCGCAGCAAAGGAAACCTCCCCAAACCAGCGTGAGCTAGAAGGTTTCAGTAGCCAGCAGTGCTACCAATAAGGACCTGAAAAGACAATTAAAAACCACGCATAAGACTGAGAAAACAATTTTGAAGTGTAAAAATTGTGCACAAATGAGAAAATAGAAGAAATAGATAATTCGACGGAAAATAAAGTGGAGTAGAAGACTCCCTTAGGTCTGCATATCGACCAAACACAGCAGGGGAGAGGTCGTGAACGAATATAGCAGCGGAAGTGGTCGATCGACCTATAGGGGCAGTCGATCGACCGGGTGAACAGGAACAGAAGCTCCTGGAAAGCGTAACTCAGTCGATCGACCATGATGGCCAGTCGATCGACTGAAAGTACTGCTGTACTCCTTATTTCTTCGTATTTGCTCAATGATTTGAGCTAACAAGCTCTAAATACCTGAAAATGCACAATAGTACGCGCCCAAAATTGCGCAAAACCCAGAACGAAGTCTAAAGTACATAAAAATCCTAAACAAAACGAAATAAAGGCGAAGTTTTCGCGCACACAAAAGCAGTAAAAAAAATGTCTTAACAAAAATAAAATGAAGTTTATAACGCACTTGATCAACTAATAGTTGATCAAGAAGGACCACGGTATGGCCCACTTCGTCGGCTTCTGGCTACTAGAGGTAGCCTCATAGGTGCTTATGTTATCAGTTGCACCCTTCTTAGCTTCGACAGTCGGAGAGCTCAGCTGATCAGCTTCGTCACCTCTCCAATCAAGGACTTCCTTGGGATCGTCAGACTCCAAATCAGACCATCTCACCTTGGCTGGCTCACCTTCCTCATCCTCATCGGTCCCATAGCTTAGGCATCCAAGACCTCCTCTTTGAATGATAGGCTTTGTCGCAGCTGGAGCATCCAACGGCTCTTCCTTCCCCAAACCAGCTCCTGCATTATCTAAGACAACAAATTCTTCCTCCTTCTTGCTCCCAATCTGGGGCGGAGGGGTTAACACAGCAGTAGTAATAGGGACAGTCGATTCAGGAAGCACAAAGTACGATCTCTTTTCAGAGACCGTATTACAAGTAATAGGCCACATGGCGTCCTTCTTTTTAGCAGGTTGGGCAAAAATGATAGAATGTTTCCCAACCTTGAAGGTCAAGGTTCCTAAACCGACGTCAATAATCGCACCAAAGGTGTGCGAAAACGGCCTACCTAAGATGATAGGTATATGGGCATCCTCAGGCATGTCAAGGACAACAAAGTCAACAGGAAGAAAAACTTCCCTATTTGGACGGGTATGTCCTCTAGGACTCCTATAGGCTCGACCGCAGACGGTCGCCATCCGAACTGTCATGTCAGTGATAGCAAACCGGGTCAACTTGAGTTTCCTAGCTAAACTCAAGGGCATGACGCTTATACTGGCCCCTAAGTCACACAATGCCTTCTCAATTGAGAAGGTACCTATTTTGCAAGGAACGGAAAAACTACCCGAATCCTCTAACTTATGGGGCGCAGTGTGAGATAGATAAGAACAAGACTCCTTAGTAAGTGCGACAGTGTGCACTGTTTCAAGTGACCGCTTTTTGGACAACAGTTGTTTCATAAATTTAGTGTAAGCGGGTACTTGGTTAACTAACTCAAGGAAGGGGACTTGCACATTCGGACTACGGATAACTTTCTCAAACTTACCGAAAGATACTGTTCTTTGGTCGGCACAAGCCTCTCCGGATATGGGGTCAGTAGGGAGTACCTTAGCCCTCTCTTCTAAGTCGCGTGTGCTTGGGTATCCTTGGACTTAGGCTGAAAGTCCGTCACCTTCTCTTTGTTGAAGCTAGACCCCTCCTCGGACCGTCTCAAATGAGAACCATTGACCGTCATTGATCGAACTTGAGCCGGACTCGACCCATCAAGACTCGGTCTGCCCCCAAAATTTTCGGGACGGTGGTTCCCCGAAACAAGTGGTCTCGTAGATTATTTGGCATCAAAGGACGAAATTCTTCAAGACGCTAGCGATCTCAGTCGATCGACCACTCTCCTCAGTCGATCGACTGAGATGTACAGTTCCAGAAGCTCCTGTAACCCGTGTTTCAGTCGATCGACTAGGTATGTCAGTCGATCGACTGAAATACCTGGCAGACGTCTTTTTCTTTGATTTGTTCGTTGAAGCTTTCTCTTGACTTGTTTCCGGCTCATCTTTTCCAACAGCATCCTCAACCATGGTAGGACCATCAAGGGTGGACCCGCTCCTCAAAGTGATGGCATTTAGGGTCTCCTTTTGTTCGGGTTGAGTGGGTAAATGTCCGGGGGCTCAAGTGTTATTTTTACTAGCCAGTTGAGCAATTTGGCTCTCTAGTAGCTTCATCCCGGCCTCTCTTGCTTGGGACTTCTTTAGCAACATATTCTTGAGCTCGGAAAATTCAGAATTATGTGATTGTTGCTGCTGCGGCACATAAGGAGGCTTTTGATATTGCTGTTGCTTTTGATGAGGAGGCACATAGGGTTGTTGCTGCGGCGGATGTTGGGTTGGATTTTGGACATTTTGGCTCCTCTAACTCAAGTTTGGGTGGCTTGGCTCGTAGTAGGTGTTTGTCTGCCTATAGTGTTGAAAGGCAGCACAAGATTCAAAGGGACTAGGGCAGTTTTTCGAGACATGGCCCTCAACTCCACACCATTCACAGACGAAGGGACCGTCCGACACAACATTGACTTGGTACATCCCACCCTTAGAGGCTCCTCCTAGCTCATACTTGTCAAACCTCGCAAAGAAGAGCCTCAAGTGCGCAAGAACAGAGGAGGATTCAGCAGCTCTCCTCTGGTTCCCTCTAGAATTCCCGTACTCGGCTTTGTGGGTAGCTAAATCGTCAATGATCTTCCACCCCTTGGTTGCTCCCAAATTTTCAGCGAATCTTCCATTGGCTGCAGCATCCAAAATGGCCCTTTGATCGTCGTACAACCCATTGTAGAAATGATTGCACAAACTCCACTTTTCGAACCCATGGTGCGGTATGGTTCGCACCAACTTCTTGAATCGGACCCATGCCTCGTGGAAGTTCTCATCTGGCCCTTGTTTAAAGCCCGTGATTTGAGCTCTAATAGCGATCGTCCTTGAAGCGTAAAAAGTACTTCTTGTAGAACGCCAATGCCAATGTATTCCAATCGGTGATCTCCCCGAGCGGTCCGGTCCAAATCACTATACCACTCCCTTGCAAAGATCACGGAGGGAGAACATGAACATGGTCTCCTTGATTTGATCCTGGGTCACGCCGGCCGGGGGGAATGGAGCAGCAGTAGTCAATAAAGGTCTCCATATGCCTTGCCGCATCTTCATTTGCGAGCTCCCAAACCGATTTCTCTCAACCATAGTGATGTAGGCAGGCTTTGGTTCGAATTTCCTGGCATCTCCGTAACTCGAACCCCTTGTATAAATTGTCACTGTCGGCTCGGAATAACTAGCTATACTTGCTTCCTCGGCCATGACCGGAATTTCCGGAGAAGTAACTGTCTCGGTGAAGAAGTGGAAACGGGTGAAGATCGTGGGTCTTCTTCGAACGCATCGTTCTCGTGATAGCTTGACAGAGTACTCAGCTCTTCCTCTGTCGGTAATATCCTTTGTGTTCGTCTCAACTCGCGCAAGGATCTTTCAAGCTCAGGGTTCAACGGTACTAATTCTCCACCCTGTGACCTGCGCATAAGATGAAACTACAAAAAGAATATGAGAAAAGTTTAAGGAACAGATGTCCCTTAAACTAAGAAAGACTAAAAATAAAAACAACTAAAATTAGGACTATTGCCTCCCCGGCAACGGCGCCAAAATTTGATACCCGTCGTTGTGAGTACCAAAGATAAAATTTATAATCTCCTATTAAGACTAACCTAGGCTAGTGGTAACAGGGTCGAACCACAAGGAGGCAGTTGTAAACTTTAGTTGATTTATGTTCAGTCTGAGGTAACTATTATGGGGGTTGATTTGAATTGGTCTAAGACTAAGAGCAAACAAAGATAATAAACTAAAAATACGAATTAAACAGATAAAAGAAGGGTACTAGGATGGTCGGTTCATTATAGCTTCGGCGGCAGCAAACTAAGTCGGTCTGAATCAAACACAGGTAAGGCGGGAAATAAAGAGGTCCTCTCGGTCCACTCTTAACAAATAGCATCTCTCGATCTCGCTATAGGTCCCTAATGTCACTAATACTAACTTTCGTTCTGAAAAGTGATTAACGGTCCAAACTATACCTATCTTTCGATCTTAGCACACTCTAGTCGATTTAATTGATGGTCTAATAACCTCCCCTACCTTTCGATCTAATGGGTCAGTCACGAAATAGGTATCTAACTGGTCGCATGCATTCAACTCGTCAAATACAAGATTAAATCAATTAAAACGAATATAAAACCCTACGAGGTCAGTCGATCGACTGGCAACGTCAGTCGATCGACCAACACGCGAGACAGTCCTCCCTAATCTAATGCTGCCTATGCCATAAATCGCCTACATCCTAGCACTAAAGAATTACCTACTCATGATAAAGGTAAAAACAACAATGAAAAAAATAACAATTACTGAATTCATGCTTAAAGTAGATAACAATAGTGATGATACGATAATTGGCTTTGGGGCACTAACTATCAAACCTATACTAACAATGAAAGTAAAACAATAAAATTGGAATTAGGGTCGAAGAAATACCGAGATTCAGCGGAACGATTAAGAATAAGAACAGGAAAATCCAATGTCAAACCGATGTTTCAAACCCTAACTACCCGAATGAATAAAACTCAAAGTACTGTATTTGTGATAGAAACTTAGGTAAAAACTTAGATATCTAAACTGATGGTTTTATGTTACGTTATATAGCAATCAACGCAACATCTTATTCCCTAAACCTAGACTTCACGGGCTTCAAGATTCACGGTCTTTCAATTCACGTCTCAAATAGAAATCTGGTCGATCGACTGATAAGGCTGGTCGATCGATCGCTCCTCAAAGAAAGAGTAGCTTCGATCCCGATAGTTGGTCGATCGATCAAGGTGGTAGTCGATCGATCAGGCCGAGCCGCTATTTGACTTCTCAAAACACGTGGACTTGTCTTTTGGGCCTTGGATTGCGCACCAAGCTCGTTCCTTAAGCAGTTCCTTTACGTCATTTGCAATGCAGATTACTCGGGGACGGATTTGGCTTGATTTTCCGTTGAATTCTTCACATTTCTGCAATAATGTACAAAATACGGAAGTAGACGGAAATAGGGAGAAATGTAGCATAAACTACAAGAATGAGCTCTGAAATGCGTGTAAAATGAGATGTAAAACATCATATAAAAGACACGCATCAACTACTCCCACGGCGGCATCATGAGTTCGCTACTTTCAAAACGAGCCCATTCGACGCGGCTATTCCCGTGACCCATTAATCGTCCGCCTTACCTGCGGCTGGCGAGCCTTTGTCCGCAACCTGTCGAGGACAGATCCCGAAGATGCCTCGGGTACATTTCCTTACCTATGGCTGGCGAGCCTTTGCCCGCAACCTTTCGAGGACAGATCCCGAAGATGCCTCGGGTACATTTCCTTACCATTGGCTGGCGAGCCTTTGTCCGCAACCTTTCGAGGACAGATCCCGAAGATGCCTCGGGTACATTTCCTTACCATCGGCTGGCGAGCCTTTGTCCGTAACCTTTCGAGGACAGATCCCGAAGATGCCTCGGGTACATTTCCTTGTCACGGCTGGCGAGCCTTTGTCCGCAACCTTTCGAGGACAGATCCCGAAGATGCCTCGGGTACATTTCCTTGTCACGGCTGGCGAGCCTTTGTCCGCAACCTTTCGAGGACAGATCCCGAAGATGGCTCGGGTACATTTCCTTGTCACGGCTGGCGAGCCTTTGTCCGCAACCTTTCGAGGACAGATCCCGAAGATGCCTCAGGTACATTTCCTTGTCACGGCTGGCGAGCCTTTGTCCGCAACCTTTCGAGGACAGATCCCGAAGATGGCTCGGGTACATTTCCTTGTCACGGTTGGCGAGCCTTTGTCCGCAACCTTTCGAGGACAGATACCGAAGATGCCTCGGGTACATTTCCTTGTCACGGCTGGCGAGCCTTTGTCCGCAACCTTTCGAGGACATATCCCGAAGATGGCTCGGGTACATTTCCTTGTCACGGCTGGCGAGCCTTTGTCCGCAACCTGTCGAGGACAGATCCCGAAGATGCCTCGGGTACATTTCCTTACCTATGGCTGGCGAGCCTTTGTCCGCAACCTTTCGAGGACAGATCCCGAAGATGCCTCGGGTACATTTCCTTACCATCGGCTGGCGAGCCTTTGTCCGCAACCTTTCGAGGACAGATCCCGAAGATGCCTCGGGTACATTTCCTTGTCACGGCTGGCGAGCCTTTGTCCGCAACCTTTCGAGGACAGATCCCGAAGATGCCTCGGGTACATTTCCTTGTCACGGCTGGCGAGCCTTTGTCCGCAACCTTTCGAGGACAGATCCCGAAGATGCCTCGGGTACATTTCCTTGTCACGGCTGGCGAGCCTTTGTCCGCAACCTTTCGAGGACAGATCCCGAAGATGGCTCGGGTACATTTCCTTGTCACGGCTGGCGAGCCTTTATCCGCAACCGTCCAAGGACATATCCGAAGATGCCTCAGGTATGACTCCTTCTTATGGCTGGCGAGCCTTTGTACGTAGTCTAACGGACTTTAAACGACCCGCACGGACAGTCGACAGACTCTAAAATGTTCCCGACGACAGGTCCTTGACTCGTACCCTCGAGTCGCCTTGGCGTCGCCCTTCCCGACGGCTAGTCCTTGGCCCGAATCCTTTCGAGCCGCCTCGACGTCGCTTGGGTCTCCAGGTTGTAATCTTCGATTGACCTGGGGGCTCTACTTTGACTCTCGCCCTGTCCAAGCCTCAGTCAAAGTGGGGGCTCTGTAGATACCCGATATCTGCTGAGACTCCAACAAACACCCGATGATTATCGGACTACAACATGTTTTGGAATCGCGGCGTTTGATCGACAGTTTGTGTACAACTTTCCGTCGGAAAACTTAAAACGATTTCAAAAATAAAACATTTCAAAAATACCTAGAGTGTTTAATGCACGACGACGGGGTCGCAATGACACTAACTAGAGTCAAAACCGACACCGGACCAAAACCCGACTCAAAAATTCAAATCCCGACTCCAAAAACGGGTCAAACCGAGTCAACTACCAAAAACAAAACATTTCAAACCTTCTACCTTAAGTTTTCCCGGATTCATGAATGGTCAAGTACCAAACATGTGACTACAAAACCTAGGATAGAACAAATCATGATTGTGTTTGTTGTGAAAGCGACAACACACCTCGAAGACCAGCGACGTGGCTCGCGCCTCTTTGAGCAGCCCAGGTGGCCACGTCGCTCAAAACTCACACAACCACTCATTCTCCTATAAATACCCCTCAAATGCCACCCATTTGAGACTTACGCGAGTGTCCGCCCCCTCTTTTCTCCTTTAAAATTCTCTACTCGACTTCTTATGTCACAACCCGACGCGTATTTACGACCTACCGATCGTAAACACGAGCCTTACACATTGTTTGGTACCGTCATCGTGCATTAAATCACTTGACCGACCATTTCGACCACTACACCATCACTAAACTTTTAAAACACTCTTTTTAATTACCAAAACGGTTTTAAACCGAGTTTTTTTCCGATCAAACGAGTTATTACACTTACGTCGGTCACTCGCCATAACCAAACATGTAAGTATGAGGGTGTAAAAATCCTCTTTTATTATGTTTTCATTTGTTTCATGACTCTAACATGCTAAAACATGCATAACATGAACCAAAACATGGAATAAACGAGCCAAAACTGATTTTTGGTCTAAGGCAGAAGCCCCTTAGGTCGCCAACTAGCCCGCGCCTAAATGGGGTATTCAGACCAGAGATCAACCGTGTTTGTTCTCGTCATTTCCCTTAATCCATTTTTCATATTTGTAATCGGTTTTCACCATTTCAAGTATTTTCGAACCATTTTTATTTTATTTCACATGTTTTAACCATAAAGCATTTTTCACCCTTGGTTCCTCATACCATGACGGTTAAATCCGTGTTTCGGTGATAATATTTGGTTAATGACATTTAGAAGGTATTTTAAAGCCTTTTATTTCATTTCTTTACATTTTCAAACAAATATATTAGTCACCAACACAAAGTCATCCTTGGTTCTACACACCATGCCAGATTTTATCCCGGGTACAATGATGAGTATCGACTAATAACATTCAAATGGACTTAAAACAATTAGTCCATAATCATTTTCAAAACTATTCATGTCAAGTTTGTCAAATCGAACCCGACACCGAATATTGTCAAAATAATGACGATTATTCGAGTCTAGTTCTCCAAATAAACAAATGCGGTCTAAACGACCCCTTCAAATGAAACCAGGTTCAAATACCCATTTTCAACACGTTTTATAACGTTTTCTAAAAGGTCAGAACACGGCACATAAACCGTGGGCTAACTCGCGCCTAAACAGGCTCTCCATTTCTCATTTTCAAAACAAGAGGGAGGCCCCTTACACCGCCGGTTGGCACGCGCCTCATATAGCCGTCTGGTACAGGGCCTGCTCCCTTCCAGCATTAGCCGATGACGATCCCGACTCCGGTTAACCCGGATATAGGACGGATCAGATGACTATTTGATTATCCAAAACCATATTTGCAAAATGCCTTACTAAGACAAATGGATCATGTTATTCACCCTAAACCTAATACGGTAAATGGATGTTTAATTTCCGTCTTGCATGCAAATCAACCATTAATCCAACTCGACATCTTATGCTTGATACATGGATTTAATCAACCGACTTAGAAAGCTCTCACATGTTAGGTTTAAATTATTGGATGCGCATTCATGCATTTAAACCGTTTTATCAACTTTTGCATTCAACCAACCAAGATCGATCAGTAGAGGCCGCTAAACGCGGGCGGGATTGAGTGTCTGATTGAAGGGCTTCCCAATACCTACCTTCACCTATTACTCAGAAACTTTGGATAGTGGACGACCTTATCCAGGCCGTACGAGAGTCATTCTAGAGATAGGATGCTAAAGAGGGACGATTTCCTTATCTTTAGTACCTATGTCAAACGCTGCTTTGTGCTTCGATTTGACCGAGGTATAAAGTGGAATTCGAACGGGTTCCGGGCATCCCAAAAATGCTTGGTGGCGACTCCGAACATCTCTAATCGTTTCGAGACCCTTACCGAGACAAAACCGACCGATCTAAAACGATCCGGTCGAAGGCATTTTTACGCCGCCGAGCGTGGCTTTCAAAAAGACCGCTATACGTCCACAGATTGGCCTGGCGTGTAGGTGGCTATGTCCACAATTAGATGTCCCACAACTAACTTGTTGATTCTTCAATAATTTGGGGTAGTTTCCTTTCTAGCGTCCAACAATTAAGACAATGGAAACTTTATCGGTCGGAATTGATAGGTTTAGTATCGTTATTCTCAATAACTTTACTTTTAACATTACCTTGTATCAATTCCATTCTAATTTTACTTCTTTAAAACCTTATCCTTTTCTTAACGGTTTAAGAGAATGCTCCCACTCCTTTCAATTAGTTTTTGCTAAAAGAAGCAAAATTGAAATTCATGAAGACTACTCTTCATTCGTTTGTTTAGTCTTAAAACTTTTATTGAAGTGGTTGCGGTATTTTGGTCAATTTTGATTTCAAACAAATCTAGTACCAAAATGATGTAACGTTTCAAAGTACTTAACTCAATTAAGCATATGAGAAACAATTCATTGTAAGTAGATATGTTAGTCAAGAATCAAAAACCCTTTTGATCACAAATAACTTTTATCTATACTCTTCACAAGAGATCCTTACAATGGTTCATATGAGGTTTTAGAAGAAAAACTCAAATTTTGTCTTTAGTTACGATGTTTAATGGAGATTTGAATCAAAAATCGAAATGATATCGTATATGAATTGTGATAAAGAAATAGAACAATATGATAATGGAATAGTGGAAAACTTAACATTTATCATTTTATTAATACTTGTAAATAACAAGTAAAGCATTTACATAGTGACCTCTACCCAACTATCATAAATGATTCCAAGATCCAAATTCATATTAACTTGGGGCACGGTGTGCCGAAATACCCTTTATTAACATAACTCGGTGGATTAACTCTTTAATCGATTCTACTTTTAGAACTCTTGGTCGATAAAATTACATTAATATTTATCTCTAGCCCGAAACACATCCGGAAATCGTCGTGAATACTTTCGTTGAGTACAATCCAAATTTCGAATAAATGTGTCCATGATCCAAATTCATATTAACTTAGGGCACGGTGTGCCGAAATACCCTTTTTTAACATAAATTCGGTGGATAGACATTTATCACCAACTTCCCCTACGTAACAAGGTTTGTACCCCGGTGTGGCCGAGTGCACTCCCTCACGAAATAGGTTTTCATGGTTTCTACTTTTTGGTAAGGCTAAGTCTCAATTGTTTATTTTAGCGAGAGGTCATGTCAATTTATTATCTATCACGTTTTAAGTGAACTAAAGCGGTGAACTACGATAATTGTAATTGACACGGTCGATAAACTCGATTTAAAATGCATGTTTAGTTATGGCGATTTAGCGATGCATGCAACATATAAATAAAATGCAAAGCATAAAAATAAAATCCTAGTATGGCCTTCCTAGAATAGTAAATCTAATAAACTATTACAAATTCGGAAACCAACTCCTTTGGTCCCTTGAACTTCGGTCTTGGCACGCATTTCAAGGCAAAACTTTCTTTGATGGATCGTCTTCTCGAGTGGCACCGTCTTCAAGGTACTCCGGAATAAATAAATTACAAAATGAATTACATAATTTCCTATTATACATTTGTAATAAAATAAAAATAAATCTATTAAATTACAAAACGGTGATACGAGATCACAATAATTACAACCGAATCGATATTGCCATACATTTCGGGTAATATCAATTAAAAACTAAGGCCATACTAAGTAAAATTACATAATTCAAAAATTACATAAAATTAAAATATGACAATCATAATTAAAATGCAGCATTATAATATGTATGAACATGCCCAATTTTATGCTAAATCGCCTTTAAGGAGCCAATATCGTATATTAATCGGTTTTTACGGATTTGCGTGATTTAACCTTTTAAAATCACAATAATTACATAAATTCATATTTATGTACAAGTTAATTACCCTAACCAACTTAGGACTCAAAATTAGTCTCCACTAACATATTGACAATAATTAACTTATTTTTCTTAATATTGTTCATAAATGGACTCAAAGTACAAAATTTTGCCATAAACTTTAAATTAAATCATAAAAATTTCAAATAATTTCAAAATTTGAAATTTAAACTCATGAACATTCTGGAAAAATACCATGACACTCATAATGCTCAAAAACATAGGTTAAAAATTTCGAAAATTTATTAAGAAAAACAATGTTGCGGTTTATCGGATTTATCAATTTTTACCATAAAATTTACAGGCCATAATATATGTGAAAACATATCCAAAAACCACTGGAAAAATCGAAGTTTAGCTATTTTTAGTTCAAAAATGACATTTTCATCATAAAAATCACATTTTAATGCCATTATTATATAAAATGAACAATAAAATCCATAAATAAACCAAAATATGCTAAATACATTTTAGGACCAGAAACTTTAACATGCAAATAAATTTCGTGATATTTCATAATAAACACAAATTTATATGTTTTGTTTGTTAATCTTATAACTCGGAAAAACAATAACCGATTTGCATGCAAACAACCTAAGGCTCTGATACCGCTTGTTAGGATTTATTAATCTCATTAATTTATATATTCATATATGTTCAAATTTATTTAGTCATAAAATAAATAGTTGATCTTATGCATGCAAACATAAATAACAAGAGATGAGAAAATCGTTTTCTCACCATGAAAAATTCGGCCAAATGGGCACAAATGAAGGTCTCCTACCTTCATTTGTTCTTGAGCTAGAAAATACGTTGGGATTATCATCCATGACTTCAAAATAGAAGCCCTCCAATAAGTAGCACCCAAGACAATCCCAAAATCCCACAAAATAATATGTACTAGATATTTCTAATGTGGTTTACCTTAAAATCGATTACTAATACTCATATACTACTACTAGTATTATTAGTGATTGATTTGTACAAATTAGATTCATAAAAATGATTTTTATGAAGAACAAGAGAGAGAGAGAGAGAGAGAGAGAGAGAGAGAGAGAGAGAGAGAGAGAGAGGTGTTTTTCATAAAACATAAGAGAATGAATAATTGAGGAAAAATCTCTCAATTTTTTTTTACTTTCAAAACCGGTGGGTCTATGTGGTTTTAGGACCATTTTTCTTGTCTTCACAAGACAAACTAGTGTAAGGCTTTGTCATGGTCAAGTCACTATCAAGTGTCATAGACAAATGAATAAGACAAATGAATAAGACAAAACTTCTAAAATTTGCCCACCAATTTCGGTCACCAAATGTAATATGGAGTCCATTTTATTTTTGTCAATTGTACAATTGTATGTCATGTGACATATGACATGTCTTATGTCATGTTTTAATTTAAAATGCATATTTAACAAATTAAATATCATTTACAAATTAAATAAATCACATTTAACAAATTGACTAGTAATTCAAAATTACTTTCACATAAAATGGTCATTTAAATACTAGTTAGTATAATTCACAACATCTTGTAATTATAACTAACTTATCATTCTCATCTCGCGTGTTTCGCAAACACCGATTAATTTTAGTAATATAACTTCTTAAATTACTAAATAAAATCTTATTTAATCACATTATAATAAGATGTCATTCTCTCTCTTATGATAATAATTTGTTCAATTTTAAGGAATTAATTAATCTGTATCGACATACAATTAATTAACCTTTTTCAATTAAGGGAATCGTCCTTTAGGTGTGACCTCAAGGGATCAACTGATCACCACCGTCGCACGACAGTGATGTCAAACTCTAGCCAGCCAATCATTACCGATATGTGTGGACCAGTTGACTATATATGTAATGTATCATCCCTTCCGTATTCTTGTTATGACATTTAAATATGTGATCAATATGATCGACAATTATGATCGCATTATTGTCGGAGGACACATATTCCAACAAGTATTCCATTATCCGTTGATGCTGGAACTGTTCATGCAGTTTGTACTGATGCCTGTGCTGACCTGAGCATTAAATTCGATAGTGACATCCCGAGTACTCAATCGAACATTATGGAGCGAATACCATTCGGTCGACCCCCTGCTGACGGTCGATCGAGAAAATGTGTTGAGAAAGCGTTCGATCGAGAGGACTCAAGTGATCGATCGAACAATGCTGAGACAAAAGCATTCAATCGAGAGAAAAGAGGTGTTCGATCGAACACTATTGCAGAGGAATCGTTCGATCGAAGGCTTGCACATGTTCGATCGAGAAATGACACTGTTCGATCAGTCCCTGTAGCCTTGGAAACTATTCAATCGTCACCCAAGCCTATCCCGAATGACGATATGAAGGAGAATACGGTCAAAACCTATCCTATTCAAGCTCCTTTTCCACGAAGGTTGTTGCCGCACCGCGGATTCCTGGATCTTATATGGGTTCTTAACGTCGTTGAGCATTATAATGAGCTTATGGCCCAGGTACCCTCTTATGCTAAATTTATTAAGCAGACTTTATGTTGTGAGAGGGATGCTAGTGTTGTGGGAAATATCGGTATACTTCATCAAGAATTTCGGATTATAACGAAATTATAAATATGAAATTGCTAGTCATAAATGAAATTACATAAACAAAAGAATAGAGATTTAGAATTAACCTTTGGTCCTAGCAATTTGGCCTAAGAACAATATCGAAATCGATATTCTCCTAATCGTTGCACCCAATATGCTTTGAGAAATGCCTCTCAATTTGCTAGAATGAGATGAACCCTAATTTCTCATTTTTAGGTTTTTGTGTGATGTGAGAATTAGGTCAAAAGGAATGAGAGAAATAATCTCTCTTTTCTTTCTCTTAAACCGTCCAAATGGGAGTGATAAAGGGAAGATATTTTCTTCCTCTTTTTACTCTTATTTCGGTTTTCACCAACCACAAAAATAAGGAGAAAGTCTTCTTATTTTTGGTTGTTCTAAAAATGTATAAAATGTGTATTATATTAATTGTCAATTATGTCGACATGTATTAATAAGTCCACACACAACAGTTTGTAATCGATTTATTAATACCGGTCTGTCAACATTTTATTATGACAATATCGCATAATATATACCTTAACTATAAATATAATATATTTATAATTTGCTAATTAAACATAACAGGTTACGTTTAATTACGAATTAACATCTTAATTCGTTTAAGCTAACATTATATACATTAATTAAATATAACAGTTTATATTCCATTTACGAATTAACAGTTAATTCGTCTCAGCTAATATTATTTAATTATATTAAATAATCGTCTCATCATCACATTGACTAACTGTTTGGTCAAATACAAAGACTAACCTTTTAGTCAGGCATCAATGTGATTATATTTTCATACAATCACATCTCTCAAACACATCCATTAGGTGTGACTTTTAGGGACCAGTTGATCACCGCCATCAGTATGATAATAACGTCAAACTTCTAGCAAGCCAACCGTTATTAAGTAAACATTAATCAACTTATAAAATACTAAGTATACCCTTGTGAACCTATAAGAGATTTATATATGTTATCACACTAACCGTGGAGGACACAAGCTCCAACAAACTCTCACTTGTCCTCACAAGTGTATGTGCGATAACCGATTCTCATATCCTAAAATTTCTCCCACTCAATGTAAAACAATTTGCAAAATACGTATTCACAAAGGTCGTATTTTACAAGTGATCAATATCAAGAGTGGTTTTCCCGACTAGAGAGTAACTTAACTGATAAACGAATCATCATTTGAGCATGGCCATGCATTTCAGTTACAACTCCTCGAGTGGCCCTGAGAAATAACTAAACCTGATAAAGGTTGGATATTTTCTTCAACTCGAATCCTGCAGATATAAGCACAGTATGAAATGACCCAATGAAAATCTGCTTAGCCTCCTGTTACGGTCGACCATGAGAAAGAAACCAAAGTCACCCAAAAACTGCCTTAATCTCAAGAGACAGTCGATAGTCAAAAGAATCGACTCTAGGAACACAATGGACGTCCAATCCACGACCTGGCACCGAATGTTTTTAAACATTTAGGACTCCATTATGTTGTCACAATTTGGCCTACGAGGTATCGTTATAACTCACATCTGTGATCGATCAGCTAACTGTTTGACTTATGGCTCGTTGAACCCACCATCAATCAACTTCACAAAATAATAGCCAGAGTTATCAGCTCATGTAGGAAATTACGGACCAAAACAAATATAATGTAATTCAGTTCACTTTGTGGCGTTCAATGTTGTCGTACAATCCACATGAAAAACAGAATATGAAATAAAACGATGAAGTTATAAATAGCATACGAAAAAGATAATGTATCGAATCCATAATCAACTAGTATAACTCAGGAACACGTTTAATTCCCATGGAAATAACATGCCCTTCATGCTTATCATATGACAATGGTTTAGTGAGAGGGTCCGCGATGTTATCATCCGAAGAAATCTTGTCAAACTCTATCTCCTCTTGCTCCACGTAATCACGGATCAGGTGAGCCTTCCGATGTACATGTCTAGACTTGTTGCTAGACTTAGGCTCCTTAGCTTGGAAGATGGCACCTCTATTGTCACAATAGATAGTGATTGGGTCATTCGAACTAGGAACAATGGTTAGTCCTTGTAAGAATTGAAGCATCCATATAGCTTCCTTTGCTGCTTCTGAAGCGGCATAGTACTCGGATTCAGTAGTAGAATCTGCTACAACATCCTGCTTGGAACTCTTCCAGCTGACCACAACACCATTAAGAGTAAAGACGAATCCAGACTGAGATTTCGAATCATCTCGATCCGTTTGGAAGCTAGCATCTGCGTAACCGATTGCACATAGCTTAGTATCTCCTCCATAAGTCAATACCCAATCCTTAGTCCTCCGTAGGTACTTAAGGATGTTTTTAACAGCCACCCAGTGTGTTTCACCTGGATTGCATTGGTACCGACTCGTCATACTCAATGCATATGCCACGTATGGACGTGTGTATATCATGGCATACATGATCGATCCTATGGCTGATGCATAAGGAATGCGACTCATGCGTTTAACCCCTTCAGGTGTCGTGGGTGACTGAGACTTGCTCAAATGCATCCCAGAAATCATTGGAAGGATCCCCTTCTTGGAGTTGGTCATGCTGAACCTTTCAAAAATCTTATCTAAATAAGACTCCTAACTCAGTGATAACATCCGTCGTGATCTATCTCGATAGATACGGATTCCCAATATGCGTTGTGCCTCACCCAGATCTTTCATGTGGAAATGGTTCTTCAACCATCATTTTACCGAAGATAAGAGAGGAATGTCATTCCCAATCAAGAGTATATAATCGATATACAATATCAAGAAAACAATCTTGCTCCCACTCGACTTGATATATAAGCATGGTTCCTCGACCGATCGAGTGAAACCATACTCTTTTATCACCTGGTCGAAACGATGATTCCAACTCCGAGAAGCTTGCTTAAGTCCATAAATGGAACGCTTAAGCTTGCACACTTTCTTAGGATTTTCAGGATCTACGAAACCTTCGGGTTGTACCATGTACAACTCCTCCTCCAAATAACCGTTTAAGAAGGCGGTTTTCACATCCATTTGCCAAATTTCATAGTCATGAAAAGCGGCAATCGCTAAGATTATCCGAATGGAACGCAGCATAACTACGGGTGCAAAAATTTCATCATAATGCAATCCGTGCACTTGAGTGAAACCTTTTGCCACTAGTCGTGCCTTATAGGTATCTGGTTGCCTGTCTACAGAATGCTTTATTTTGTAAAGCCATTTGCACTGTAGAGGTCGTACCTTATTAGGTAAATCAACAAGATCCCATACGTTATTTTCATACATGGAGTCCATCTCGGATTGCATGGCTTCAAGTCATAGCTTTGAGTCGGAACAGGCCATGGCACCTTTATAGGTAGCGGGTTCATTACTCTCTAGGAGCAAAATGTCATTTTCCTCGACCATACCAATGTATCTGTCTGGAGGATTAGAGACTCTACCCGGCCTCCTAGGTTCCTGAGGAATATTATACGTATCATCAGTTGAAGGAACAACTTCCACCATCTGTTCCTCGGTTGTTGGTTCTTGAATCTCCGACAGCTCGAAGGTTCTATTACTTGACTTGTTCTCGAGAAATTCTTTCTCTAAGAACTTCGCACTAGCCGTAACAAAAACTCGATGTTCGGTAGGCGAATAGAAGTAATGACCAAACGTTCCTTTTGGATAACCGATAAAGTATGTCTTCACCGATCGCGGGCCGAGCTTATCCTCGTGTCTCCTCTTGACATAAGCCTCGCAGCCCCAAACCCGAATAAAGGACAAGTTAGGGACCGTTCCCTTCCACATTTCATATGGAGTCTTGTCGACAGCTTTAAACGGACTTCGGTTAAGTATAAGAGCAGCTGACAAAAGAGCAAAGCCCCATAATGAATCAGGTACTACCGTGTGACTCATCATGGATCGAACCACATCAAGTAGTGTTTGATTTCTCCGTTCGGACACACTATTTAATTGAGGTGTTCCAGGTGGAGTTAACTGTAAAACTATTCCACAGTCTTTAAGGTGTTGATCAAACTCATTTGAAAGATATTCGCCACCCCGATCTGAACGGAGTGCTTTAACCTTTCTTCCCAGTTGGTTCTCAACCTTATTCTGGTATTCCTTGAATTTTTCAAAGGACTCACTTTTATGCTTCATTAAGTAGACATATCCGTATCTACTCAAATAGTCCGTGAAAGTGATAAAATATCTATAGCCATCTCTAGCGGTGATTGACATAGGTCCACATACATCAGTATGTATGAGTCCTAATAGATCACTAGCGTGCATTCCAACACCTTTGAAGGAAATTCGAGTCATTTTTCCGATGAGACATGATTCACACGTGCCAAATGAAGAAAAATCAAAAGTGGGGATAGTCCCATTCTCGATGAGTTTCTTTACACGTCTTTCATTTATGTGTCCCATTCGACAATGCCATAGATAAGTTTGATCTTTGTCACCAACCTTTAATTTCTTATTATTCACATGTAATATATCTGTGGTTTGATCTAAGATGTAAATTCCATTCATGGAAACTGCTTTGCCATAAACCATTTCATTAAAAGAGAAAATACAGCTATTGTCCTTTATTGAAAATGAAAAACCATCTTTATGAAGTACGGAAACAGAAATAATGTTCTTAGATAAACTGGGTACATAGTAAAAGTTATATAAATATAACTCAAAACCATTAGGGAGCCGGATTACATATGTTCCCATTGAGACTGCAGCAACTCGTGCTCCATTCCCAACTCTCAGGTCCACATCACCCTTTGCGAGGGGTTTGATGTTTTTTAGGCCCTGCAAATGATTACACAGATGAGAACCACAGCAAGTATCAAGTACCCAAGTTCCGAAACTTGCATGGTTAATCTCAATCATATGAAAATAAGATGACATACCAACAGGAGTGACGCGGCCTGCTTTTATGTCCTCACGGTACACGGGACAGTTCCTCCTCCAATGTCCAGTCTTGTGACAATGGTGGCATTCAACGTTACCGTCCTTGCTCTTTGCCTTGCCTTGTGAGCCACTAGTCTCACCAGGCCCACTCTTACCGTTTCCTGACTTTTTAAACTTTGGCTTTCCTACAGTTAGGTCGTCGTGAGCCTTGCCCTTACCCTTATTCTTGTTGGAAATCATGAGAACATCTTGCTTCATGCTCCCACTCAATTTCATATCCTTCTCGGTCTGTACGAGAAGTGAGTGTAGCTCATGAGGACTTTTCTTCATGTCATTCATGTAGTAATTTGCCCTGAAGAGGGCAAAGCCATCATGAAGTGAATGAAGCATACGGTCAATGACTATGCTCTCACTGATTTTGCAATCAAGTGCCTCCAGTTTCTCGACATTCTCAATCATGTTAAGAATGTGTGGGCTAACCGGTTGGCCCTTCTGGAGTTTCGCATCAAAGAAGCGACAGGTATGCTCATAAGTAACGATTCTCGATGCTTTTGAGAACTCATTACTGAGCGTGGTGAAAATCTTGTTTGCACCTTGGGCAATGAAGCGTCTTTGCAAATTGGTTTCCATTGCAAAAATGAGTACGTTCTTTATCGCACCCGCTTCCATAACGAAGTCACTATAAGCAATTGACTCGTTAGCTCTCGCATTGGGGCCTGGGTTTGGCGGTATTGGCTCAGTTAAGTACTTGAGCTTACCGTCAGCAATGGCAGCATTCCGTAATGATGCCTCCCAGTCCGCAAAGTTGGACCCGTCATTCTTCAGTCGTGTGAACTGATTCATGTGGTCCATGAAAGCTTTTAGCCAGGACTCACGTCCAAGTGTGGCACTTGGCATCGGGATATCATTATTTCCAGCCATTTGTTGTAACAGTATTATCAATATAAAACGTATTCTACACTGCGAAAAGAAGAAGAAAAATATAATAAGCATACTCATCGTTATGATTTAAGTCTAATGCAATACTGTTATAACGCGAAGTCTCAAGCATTTATACAATTGACCTCCATCAAGAATTATATAAATGATCCCAAGACTCAATTATCTGTAAATTGATAAGCCAACCTTTTGGCTAATTCTACTTTTAGAATTCTTGGTCGATAAATTTCTGTAAATTCTATCTATAGTCCATCATAATCTCGAGAAACTCTCCGGATTATAATGTTGCGGTAAACTAAGTCAACACAAACTACTTACGCAACGTATAAGGGGTCATATGGAGAGTAAGGTCCTATATGCCTACCGACGAAGAAGGGATTCATAGCTGTTTGGCCTTATAAAGACTAGTCTCAATTTCAGTTTTAGAGGAAGCTCTCATCAACTTTATTTTAATTCATTTTAAGTGAACTAATATCTAGCATGCGTGAATGAATAAACTAAGACGATGGCTTAAAATTGTGTAACATCTGTATGTCTATAAAAACTAACATCCAAACTATATGAGTCAATTTTCATGCATATTAGGTGGTTTGGTTTAGGCGGAATATAATGCACTAATTATCATGTGATGAAAAGCAACATGAAAGGAAAAACGTAAAATAAAAACAAAGTCCTACTGTGGCCTATCTACCAAAATGAACATAAATACAACTTTGGAATCCATCCTTGGACCCGAGAAGCTTGTCTTGATGTTCCATCTTGGTCCATGTAGCGGGAGTGAGCAATCCAATCTCCATCTTTAGTCTTCTCAAAATTACAATTAATAAATTACAAAATAAACCTATTTACATTCTAATTTCAAAACCATAATACTTAAAGAAAACCAAAATGGAGATACGAGATCTCAAAATTACATTAAAATTATGTTTCCATCATTACGAAAACATAATTAACTAAGGCCACACTAGGTATTACAAATTACAACCGATTGCAAAAATACGTAAATAAAACCATTCAACGATTCATTCAACTAAATAAAATGCATCAACTATAAATTAATCATTCAAGACATAATTCCTTAATTATGTAGAGTAATTTATCCAAACCACCTATTTAAATGATCAAATTATGTGACAATTCCTCAATTACTCACAATAATTCCAATCTTAATACATATTAATCTTGTAATATGAATTAATCCAACATTATTTTAAACCTCTTTAAAATAATTAGGTATCTTTAATTTGAGAACTTTTTCACAACAAACAATCATACATTATAGAATTAATGTATTATAATTATTGGCCAAAAATAAACAAAATTTTTTTTTTATTAATAGCTCTCGGCAAAACCGAAAAACAAAAGAATTTTTTTTTTCTCTTTCAATTCGGCATTGAGCCCTAAAACCAAAAAAAAAAAAACAGATTTTTTTTTTCTTTTTCACTCGGCCTTTGCCAAAAATGAAAAACAACCCCTTTTGTTTTTTTTCTCTGCTCACGGCATTTGCCCAAAAAAAAAGAAAAAACAGTTTTTTTTTTCCCTTTTAGAAAACATATTCTTTTAGATGAACAAATTTGTTTATTGTTGCTAATATAACAAGATTGGCATAAACATCATCTTTTAATTTAAAATTGGATTCAAACTAGATGATTCAATTTAACCTCTTAAAATGAATATCCAAATTATGATTAAATCGATTATCCGTATATTTGATTCATCACAATTGTTTTGAACATGATTAAATTAACTTGTATGCCAAAACTATATAGCAAAAACAAATCATCATCAATTTAAAAAAAACAATTAAAAAAAATTTCCATTTACATTTTAATTTAATTCTCATTAAATCAAAACATCTACAAATTATCATATTATCATCTTAACTAATTAAAACAACAATATGAATAAATCAAATAGGAAACACAAACATCAAAACCTAAAAATCAACTCGGCAAAAAAAAATTTTGCTCTCGGCAAAACAAAAATTCCTCACGGCCGAAAATTTTTTTTCTTCAAATTTTTTTGTTTAAATTCATTTATGAAAATCATACAAAATAATTTCGTGGCCTATGCTCTGATACCACTTGTGGGAAATATCGGTATACTTCATCAAGAATTTCGGATTATAACGAAATTATAAATATGAAATTGCTAGTCATAAATGAAATTACATAAACAAAAGAATAGAGATTTAGAATTAACCTTTGGTCCTAGCAATTTGGCCTAAGAACAATATCGAAATCGATATTCTCCTAATCGTTGCACCCAAAATGCTTTGAGAAATGCCTCTCAATTTGCTAGAATGAGATGAACCCTAATTTCTCATTTTTAGGTTTTTGTGTGATGTGAGAATTAGGTCAAAAGGAATGAGAGAAATAATCTCTCTTTTCTTTCTCTTAAACCGTCCAAATGGGAGTGATAAAGGGAAGATATTTTCTTCCTCTTTTTACTCTTATTTCGGTTTTGACCAACCACAAAAATAAGGAGAAAATCTTCTTATTTTTGGTTGTTCTAAAAATGTATAAAATGTGTATTATATTAATTGTCAATTATGTCGACATGTATTAATAAGTCCACACACAACAGTTTGTAGTCGATTTATTAATACCGGTATGTCAACATTTTATTATGACAATATCGCATAATATATACCTTAACTATAAATATAATATATTTATAATTTGCTAATTAAACATAACTGGTTACGTTTAATTACGAATTAACATCTTAATTCGTTTAAGCTAACATTATATACATTAATTAAATATAACAGTTTATATTCCATTTACGAATTAACAGTTAATTCGTCTCAGCTAATATTATTTAATTATATTAAATAATCGTCTCATCATCACATTGACTAACTGTTTAGTCAAATACATAGACTAACCTTTTAGTCAGGCATCAATGTGATTATATTTTCATACAATCACATCTCTCAAACACATCCTTTAGGTGTGACTTTTAGGGACCAGTTGATCACCGCCATCAGTATGATAATAACGTCAAACTTCTAGCAAGCCAACCGTTATTAAGTAAATGTTAATCAACTGATAAAATACTAAGTATACCCTTGTGAACCTATAAGAGATTTATATATGTTATCACACTAACTGTGGAGGACACAAGCTCCAACAAGTGTTATTGAGACTGGGACGACTCCTAAGTTGTCTGACCCAGGTAGTTTTTCCATACCATGTCATATAGGGGCCCAATTAATCGACAATGCATTATGTGACCTTGGTGCTAGTGTCAGTGTGTTACCTTTGTCTGTTGCTAAGAGATTTGGTTTGACTAAGTTTAAGCATACTAGCATTACTGTACAGATGGCCGACCGTTCTTTATCACGGCTTAAAGGAGTTCTGGATGATGTACCTGTCAGGATAGGGAAATTCTTTATTCCCATTTATTTTGTTGTTTTAGATATACCCGAAGACCGTCACACTCCCATTATTTTGGCAAGACCATTTTTGCGCACTGCTGGTGCAATTATAGATGTCGGGGCTAAGACACTTACCTTTCAGGTAGAAGGAGAGGATTTGGTTTTTACCAAGTCTAATGCATGTAGGGAACCCATGCGAGTTATGCCTTGTGATGCTACCCCTCCTATAGAGTCCGTGGAGATACCATCTGATATTCCTTATGAGTCACATATTGCTGCTGTTATAACACCTCCGCCCCAGTTTGGGAGCAAATTGAAGGAACATTACTTTGTTTATCTTTTTACAGGTCTTGACAGGCTCGAGGACCCGGGAGGTAAGATAGGTGCTCTCAAGTTGAAGTCTAGAACTACCCAGATAGATGACCCTGGAGGAGGTTTTGAGGAAGCAATGCCGTCTAGGAAGTTGCTGCGTGACGACGTTAGAGATTGGGATCCCGATGATTGGAGAAGCTGCTGTTCTTCCGTTGCCATGTTGTGGAGGTCGGAAGCAGACTTGACAATTGCTGAAGCGACTGCATTCAGTTAGAGGCCTAGTAGTGGGCGATTGCTTTGTGTTTCTGGTTGACAAAAGAAGGTTGAGCTGGGACCTATCTGAAACTAGCGCTGTCCGGGAGGCAACCCGGAGTTCAAACGATTTAGTTATTTTTTTCAAACAATTTAGTTTTGTTGTGTGCCTTAATAATTAGCCTACTCGGCTATAGCCTATGAACAATTTAGCCCTCTTTTTTTTTGCAGTACTTTTGTGCGATTACTAATTGCGAACTTGCAGGTACTCTTGCATTCTGTTCGCAACTTAGCTGCTCTGAAGCCGCTAGCTGTGACCTCCCATGTTGCTGGCTGGTTTGGGGAGGTCCCTTCTTCGCGTTATCTTGTAAGTTTTCCGCTTCACACTCTCTCTCCTTTTTAGTTTGCATTTCCTTTCCCTATTTTAGGTACAATGAGGGCATTGTACGGTTTGGTTTGGAGAGGTTATGCATCCATATATGTGTCTGCATCTTGTTTTTATTTGCATTTCTGTTATCACGTTTAATTTCTGTATGCATTGCTTGTTTATTTCCATAAAAATCAAAATCCCATAAAAATTAAAAAAAAAATTCTAAAATTAATAAAATAATCACGTTTATTTTTGCATATAGGTTGAGTCGGAACGATAGATTTCCGTGATGATATTGCACTATAACTTGTCATTTTTACTTGAGCCTTGCACTCTATTGACAGTTATTAGCTGAGTCTTACGCATATTTACGAGTTTTTGTTCAAATTAAGCTGACCGTGTAGACTTGACCTGATAAATTGGCAACCTACTCTATAAATTCTGAGATTTAGAGCCTCATAACTGGTGACATTCATGACCGGTTTACATAAGAATTGAGAGTAGTACTCCTTACATAACATGTCCATCATTTTTGCACATTTATGACATTCGATTTCTTGTCAAATGCATACATTCTGGTTTGTGGTCGGTGTCACATGCAGGGAGGTGCTTGCAAATTTCCTTTTCTTACATTTTTCACCCATCTAGCTCCACTTAAGCCAAATTTAGCCTTTTTGACCCATTAGCTACATCCATAATTAGCCTGCCTTGTCAAGCTAGTTTAGTGTGACTGTTGTGGTATTTTGATCCATGTTGCGAGTTTGGCTCGTTTTTGTTGTTTGGAGTTGGTGAAAAAGGAGGAAGGATGAAAAATGAAAAAAAAATGAAAAAAAAGACATGAAAAAGAAGAAAAGAGAAAACGTGTGAAGAAAAAAAAAGCAAAAAAATTGAAAAAAATGAAATCATACATAATGCAGTGACAAGCAGAGGTAGAAAAGTTGAAAATATTGAGCTGGTTTGATTAAGAGACCATTTGTGTTTACTTTTATCTTGTGACGGTCTACTCCTTGTTCTTATTTATACATTTTTTTTTGAGGAGATAGTGTATTTGGACAGTGAGTTGTGTGCTAATGAAGGGCACTTGTACTTTATTTTACAGTCAGTTGAGATTCTGATGGTCTTATATGGCCTTGTTTAGGAACTAGCTTGACGCTTTACCTCCACATTTCCAAAATCTGTTTTGCCTTTTCTCACATGTAGCCTCACTTTCCCATACTATTTGTAAGCCCTCGGCTGTGACGGACATTGTTGGTTGGAATGTATAGTACTTGAATCGTCTATCATTTTTGTTGCATGCATGCTATGTAGGTCGCAGTTTAGGTGAGTGACTGTATTCTCTTTCTCTCTTACATACATATTCACCCTTTGCTTCATGAGGGAAGAGTGACCCGTGAGAGTCCGATTTTGTCGGTCTTGCAAGGTCGATAGGTCAGCTTTATTTATGGACATCATACAACTCGTTTGCGTATTGACTGTTGTAGCTGTGACTGTTAATTTTTGACTGTATTAAATTGGTTTAAGTAGACAAGTTATAGCTAGCTCTGAGTTTTCATTTCCGTTCCATTAGTTTGCATTTAGTTTGCTTGGGCACAAGCAATGGTTTGGTTTGGGGAGATTTGATATGTGCATTTTATATAGATATTTTGTACTTCATTTGCACGCATTTCAATGCATTTTGTGTGGTGTTTGGCTACAAATGTCCCCCGAATTGTCTACTTTGGTTTCTCTTGTCTTATTTGCAGGAATGAACCAAATAGGAGCATAATCAAGCTTAATACCTGTCCCTATGCATGCATTTAGGAGATTAGTTGAGTCGGAGCCTTAAGACTACTATTTTGAGATGCGCAAAGAAGTAAGTTAGCTAGGCGAGCAAAGGAAGAACTTCAAATTACTGGTGCCTACTTTGAAGAGCCATATCTCTAGTTATACAACTGATTTTCGGCTGACTCCAACTGGAGATGAAAGCTTGTCCTCTTAGCTTTCCAACGCCACTGGAAACGCCCTGTTTGCCCAAGTAATGAAGAAATGGCAGCCGTTTGAAGTACAGTACGCGAATCAGCAATTGTGCGCTGGAAAGTACTCGATCGAGTACAATGGTGTTCGATCGACTCCTTTTTCTACTCGATCGAGTAGTGCCTATTTAATAAGTTTTCGATCGAGTACCTAAAGTACTCGATCGAGAGGTTTTAGCTTGTATTTGTTCGATCGCGTGATATAAAAGTCCTCGATCGAGTATTTAGCTATTATACTCGGGATTTTTATCCGGTGATAGGTTTAGTTTTGTTAATTTTCACTTTCCTATATAAGGGAGTCGTAACTAGGTTAATAGACACTTATTCTTTTACCTTTTAAGACTTCTCTTAATACACTTTAATCTCTTAATCTTTCCCTTAAACTTTCTACTGTAACTTTGCTCTTGGATTTCTTTGCTCGGATTTGAGTTGTTCTTTACGCCGTAATTCTTGTGATTGTAATCCCTCTTCTCTTAATTAATCTTAATCTTGTTATTAATTGCTTTAATCCCTTGTTTCTCTTATCATTAATTTTTGCCCTAATTTCATTTATGCAATTTTATTGTTATTTCATCATGCTTTCAATTAGTTCATTCATTGTTATTAATATTGACAACATTAGTAATATGAGTAGCTAATTTCTTCTATGTTAGGAGAAGGGAATCCATGGTAGGATTGTGACGATGTAGCGAATAGACTAGATGGTTTACTTGTGAGAATCTGTCCCTATAGCAATATAACTGTACACCAATTTAGTTGAATGCATGTTTCTAAATTACATTAATCTGGTTAATTTCGTTCCTGGATCGGAAGATTGGAATGAACAGACCTGCTATAAATAGTAGACTATCCTAATGAGGACGGAAGTTAAGTTAGCGGAAATCTAGGATAGAAAGTGGACCGGAAGGACCTTTCCTGTATCCTTCTCACAGTAGATTGTCTAGGCTATTTGCAGCTGAGTCGATAGACTACCATGGTGAATCGAAATCCTGACATACCTCTTTTATCTGATCACTTGTCTACTATTTTTCTGCCTTATTGCTCTTTCCCTATTTATCTTTCCCTTAAACCTTTAGTAGTTTAGAAAAACAATTACAAAACCCCCATTTGTGACTTAGATAGACGGACTTTCAGATAGATACCTTGCCTCCCTGTGGAGATAAACCCTACTTATCACTAGCTTCCGTTAGTATATTTAGGTTTATTTTTGGTACAGAAACGATCGTATCACTAGACTTCGCCGTCACCAACAATGCCGCCGAATATGAAGCATGCCTCATCGGCCTACAAGCAGCCATCACACTTGGCATCAAGAGACTGAGGGTCCACGACAATTCCTCACTCATCATCAATCAGGTGTCCGGGTCATGGAAAATCCGAAGTGATAGCTTAGCTCCCTACCGTGCGAAAATAAATCAAGAGGCCGAGTTCTTCGACCAAGTCGACTACTTCCATTTGCCGCGAGAGGAAAATCAATTTGCTGATGCCCAGGCAAAACTTGCCGCACTCGTCAACATATCTGACGACATGACATCAATGCCCCTGTGCGTTGAGAGAAGGAGCGAGCCAGCTCATATCTGTACCATCAACAACGACGAGGATAACCATGATGATGTTGGAAAATGTGTCCTCAACAATAGTGCGATCAAATGATTTAATATCATAATTAAATCTCATATCAAGAATACGAAAGGGATGATTCTCTATATAGTCAACTAATCATCATTAATCGGTAATGATTGGTAACTAGAGTTTGACATTACTGTCGTATGATGGTGGTAGTCAGTTGATCCCTTTAGGTCACACCTATAAGATGAGGCCCAAATAGATATTTAATTAATTGTATGCGATACAGATTAATTAATTCCTTAATTATGGGAGTGTGATTTTGCGTCTTATTGTAATGTGATTAAATAAGATTTAATTTAGTATTTAAGTGTTAAATTGCTAAATTAGTTGAGGTTTTATATAAGTTTTGAGGTAGAGGTAATTGGTTATTTAAAGTTACAAGAAATTGTAATTTTAACTAACTAGCAATTATAGGACCCATTATATATTGATATAATGGTAGTATACTACTCAAAAGTGGAGTGTATATTATATTATTAATTGTAATATTTAAGTGTTAAATGATTACATTAATAATTAATTATGTAAGATAGTTAAACATATGACTTATAAGCATTTGTCGGACAAATGATAAAAGGCAAAAATGGACCAAAATGTCTCCATTATTTCGGCCAAAAGAGAGAGCAAAAGATGCTCCTTTTGTCTTTTGTTTATTTTAGTTAGAGTGTGATAGTGACATATCACATAAACTTTAATCATGCTAATTCTTACACTACTCTACCTACACTAAACAAATAAGTAAAAACAAAAGGAAAAGATTCCCCCCCATGCATCAAACCCACCGGTTTTGTGCTCTTCAAATAGAGCAGTTGTTGCTCAATTTTTCCTACTTGTTTTTTTGCTTGTTTCCACTTCATTTTTCCTCACATGCAAAATCATAAAAACACTCTAAAATACTAATACTCTCCAACTATTACTAGAGGTAGTAATAATAGAAATATTAGTAATATTAAGGTAACATTTCTACTACATATCTAGTTAATATTAGTAGGAATTTTTGGGTTAAATCTTGGGTGCAACTTATTGGAGTGTCTTCTATACTTGGAGTCTTAGGAGAATCATCCATCATATTAAGCTTAAGAACAAGTGAAGGAAGTTGACCTTACTTGTGCCCATATTTTCGAACCAAGCATCAATGTAAGAGACATTGTTTTTCTTATAAATCTCTTATTTTGTTATGCATGCACTAGATCTAAAGAACAAATAATTAACAAGTTAATTAGTTCACTATTAGAGGAGTCTAATAATAGGTAAATAAACCTAACAAGTGGTATCAGAGCATAGGATGTTGCATGCATAATCGGTTATTGTTTTTCCGAGTTAAAATTTTAACATATAAAACTCAAAATTTGTGATTTATATGAGTAAGCCACGAAATAATTATGCATGTTATATATTCTGGTCCTAAAATGTATTTATGTCATTTTTTTGATTTATGGAAATTTATTGCTCATTTGAAGGAATTTTGGTCATTTTATTACATTTTTATGACTAAAATGGGAATTAAAATGCTAAAAATAGTTAAACTAAGTTTCTGACCTTGAAAATTTTATATGACTTCTTATGCATATTTTACAAGTTGTGTGTAAAATCTCGTATCAATTGGATTAATATTGCATGATTTATAATTTTTATGAGATAAAAATGGATTAAAAGAGGTAAATGGTTAAAAATAGTTAAACTTCGAACCAGACCATGAAAATTTAATATGTTATCACATGCATGATTTACACAGTGTATGTAAATTGCGAGATGAAATAAACTCATTTTGCATGATTTATGAATTTTTAGAGTAAAAATGGCATAAATAGTGACTATTTTAGCATAAATAGCTAAAATGAATTGCATGGCATGAGAAAATTATTTTAGGTTGAATAAATATCCAACTTATCAGATCTAAAGTTGTAAAATTAATGGGAGTAATTTTTGGATACTTTAGATGTTTTATGAGATAAAACCGATAAATTGCAACTATATTTTCTCAAAATTAATTCAAAAATTTTAACCATGATTTTTGACATTATGAGTGTCATGGAAATATTCCAGAATATTCAAAAATTTAAAATTCAAATTTTGAAATTATTGCAATTTAATTTGGATTTATTTCATATAAATGATGATTTTAAGGTAAAAAATGAGCATAAAACTTAAATCAAGTTGAATTATCGTCAAAAATTGAGTGATGACTAATTTTTGAGTCCGAAGAGTGTTAGGATAATTAACTTGAGCTTAGATGTGATTTAAGTGTTAATTTGTGATTTTAAGAGGTTATTATAACGCATTTCCGTAAAACCGGGTTATATATATGATATAAGTTAAATAGGGCGATTTGGCAGATAATTTGGCATGATAGGTACATATTATAATGCTGCATATTTCAATTGTTGAATGTCTTTTATTTATATAATTTTGAATTATGTAATTTTATCTTAGTATGGCCTTAGTTTTAATCGATATTACCCGTAATGAAAGGGAATATTGATTCAGTTATAATTTAATGTGATCTCGTATCACTTATATTTTTACTAGTTTTTTCATTTTACAAATGTATAATAGGAATAGCTTTGTATTTTTATTATTATTTGTAACTATGGAGCTTCTTCAAGACGGTGCCATTCGGAAAGGTGATCCGACGAAGACAGTGTTCTTGGGAGGCGTGCCACCTGAAGATTCAAGAGACCAATTGAGTTGGTTTCCGAATATGTAATATATTATTTGATTTTCTATTTTAGGAAGGCCATACTAGGAATTTCATTATTGCTTTGCATTTCTTTTAATATGTTGCATGCATTGCCAAATCGCCATAACAACACATGCATATCATATAGAGTCATCGACCGTGTCAATTATAATTATCGTAGTTCACCGCTTTAGTTCACTTAAAACGTGATAGATAATAAATTGACATGACCTCTCGCTAAATTAATAATTGAGAATTAGCCTTACCAAATACTAGAAACCATGAATCCCAATTACATAAGGGAGTTAATCCGGCTTCACCGTAATACAAACCTTGTTACGTTGGGTAATTGGGTAATAAAATGTTATTACATCGAAATTTGGATTGAGCTCGACGGAAGTATTCGTGACCATAGTCGCATGTGTTCCAGGCTAAAGATGAAAATTAGAGTAATTTTTATCGACCGAGAGTTCTAAAAGTATAATCGATTAAGAGGTTAATCCACCGAGTTATATTAATAAGGGATGACTCGGCTCACCGTACCCGTATTAATATGAATTTGGATCTCGGAATCATTTATGATAGTTGGGTAGAGGTCACTACATAAATGCTCAATAACTTGTTTAAAATATATACAAGTATTGTCAAAACGATAGATGTTCATTAATTCCTTCACTTCCTATTTTGTAGTCAAAATTATTTTATCAATCGCAATGGCAACTCCAATCACATCCGCAACCACTAGCTCCAACACGCTCACCAATGTGTCATGGCTCCGATCCTTCATGGATCGTTGTAAGTTAGAAAAGAATGGGTCCAATTTCGCCGATTGGGATGCGCAACTTCGCTTGGCCGCGGAGGGTGACGACAAGCTTCGTTACCTTACCGAGGCATCTCCCACCGAACCTAATGCTAGGTCCACCGCCGCCGCTAGGCAAACCTATGAGGTTTACCAAAAGTAATCGGCCGCGATCAAAAATATGTTGATCTTTGCTATGGAGGCCGAACTCCAAATAAGTGCTATAAAGATTAGCACCGCTCATGAGATCTACATGAAACTTGTGAACATGTTTTCACGAGCTCCTACGGTCATACAATATGAAGCGGCTTCCGCATTCTTTGATCTCAACATTTAGGAGGGCCAAAAAGTTAGCCCTCATGTGCTCAAGTTGATGGAGCATGTTGAGACCTTGAAAATGCATAAGGTGGAAATTCCCGATGAACTCGTAATTGATCGAATTCTTCTTTCCCTCAACAAAATCAAAGCATATGTTCAATTCCAGGTGAATTTTAATATGCAAGATAAGAAGGTTTCCCTTGATGAGTTGCACAAAATGCTTGTGCAAGCTGAAAGAGATATGGGGCTAAGTGTTAGCTCCACCAAAGATGTGCTCAATGTCAATCATAAGAGCAAGGGAACCTTCAAGAAAGGCGGGAAAAAGGAAAAGAAGCGAACTCCCAACAGGAACAAAGCTAAGACTTATGAAGCAAGCTCCTCCAAGCCCAAGTACAGTGCCTCCTCTGGGGACAAGTGCCACTACTGTTGTGGTGTTGGGCATTGGAAGAGAAACTGTTCCAAATATCTTGGCGACATCAAAGCTGGAAAGGTTATTCCAGTAGGTATATGACTATCCCTATCTTTTATGTTTCAATCTCAACATTACTATGATGATACAAGTTTTGATGATTACCCTTTTTATTGTAAATAGGGGCTCCTAGCAAGGACAAAGGCAAGGAAAAGCAAACTTAGAGAATCATGAGGGAAGCTAGAGGTAGCCGACCGTGGTGATGGATCTATGGAAGCTTGGCTTCAATTTGCTTTGTCTTTAATTTTATGATGTATTTTATGTTTTTTAGAACTATTTTGATTTCCTTGTGTGACTTGGAAATTGGTTTGTATCCTCTAAACAATTGTTGTGTTTTGGATATTAGTGATTTGGTTTTCAACCCAAGTCACTCGTTTTATTATAACTTTTGTTCTAAAATCATCATCATGTACTACTTGCATAGTGAAACTGTTAGAAATCTATATCTCATTACTTTAACATATTCATATATGTTTCAAATTTAATTTAGTCATAAAATTAATTAGATCTTATGCTTGCAAACATAAGTAAATATAAAGAAGAAATCATCATTCTTACATTGATATTTCGGATCAAAGGGCACAAGAGAGTTCTCCTACTCACTTGTTCTTAAGCTCTCCTAATATGGATGAACAAAGGATTCAAGTATAGAATCCCTCCCAAGGAATAATACCCAAGATATCCTCTTAACAAAATTAATATTATTAATACTAGAACAATATTAATTTAAATAAAATTGACCCAAAAATATTTTGGTCCTCTTGGAATTTCGGTTAAGAGGAGGAAGAAGGAAGAAATATTTTTATCTCTCTAAAAATATTTTTGATGATGTTAGAATGAATATTACAATTGATTCTTCTCAAGATAAGTGTATGTGCCAAAAGACAAACCCTTGGCATGGAGGGTTGGAAAAACCGGGTATGGGAGGCAGAAGGGCCAATGCATGAGCCTCTATTCTTCCCAAGAAAAGATTAGAATTGCATGGCTAGGAGACTAGGTTTAATTATATTGTTTTCCACTCAAATAATTTAACATAATATAAACACCATACTCCCTCCTAATTTCGGTCCAAATGGGATAAAATGGCTTCCATTTTATCTTTGTCAATTTGTCAATTTGTCACATGTTACAAGTCATGTAAAATTGTCATGTATTTTTAACATATTAAAAATCAACGTATTAATAAAATACGTCATGTACAAAATTGACTTAGTAATTCACAATTACTTGTACCAAAAACACTTTACCAATTGTAAATTACAACATCTTGTATTTATAATAAATTATTCATTCAGTTCAATTGTTTCCGTAAACAATTCGATCACCTAGACCGTATCTTATTTAATCAAATTATAATGAGATACGTAAATATTACTTCCAAAATCGTTCGTCAATTTTAAGTAATTTAATTAACCCGTATCGTCATACGATCAATTAAATGATCAATTAAGAGTGTTATCCTTTAGGTATGACCTAAGGGGATCAACTGATCACCACTGTCGCACGACAGTAATGTCAAACTCTAGTCAGCCAATCATTACCGATATGTGTGGACCAGTTGACAGTAAAAATTACTTCCCAAATGTATTCTTTAAAATGAGATTTAAACATGTGATCATCATGATCGACAGTTGTGATCGCATTATTGTCGGAGGACACATATTCCAACAATCTCCCACATGTCCTCGACAAGTGTGCGTCACCAATTCTCTTGTCCTATTACTATCTCCCACTCAATGCATGGTGTCTTTCAGGTCGTACTTGCAAGTGATCATATCGAGAGTGGTTTCCTCGACCTGGAGAACAACTGATTGACCAGAATCATCCACCATGGATACCTTCCGAGCGTGGCCACGCATTTCCAGTTCATTACTCCTCGAGTGGCCCTGAGATATTGTTATAACCCTGACTAGCGGTGGACAATTCCTATCGCACATTCCCTTCGACCAGCCACAGCCATCATAACCCAAAATATGGCCATTTGCCCCATTTACGAAGGTCATAGTAACATAAATCAAAGTTAATCTGAAACTGTGCCATCTTAGGCGAACAGTCTTTAGTCAAAAGAATCGACTCATTAGAATACTATAGTAGCTCTCGCCACGACCAAGCTATATAAATTTGCCAGAACTCTATAAGCGGTCATAAGGCCCGACAAGGTGTTCCTAACAGTCTGCCTATGTGATCGACTAGTCATCACACATGACTCCATGGCACCTAAACTTGCCATCAATCGCATCACATTCTAGTCACTTCGAGACGTCACCTCATGTAAGTAACTATGGGCGAATACAATGCTCATTCGTGTTCACTTTAACGGGGTTCAATTGTCTCTACAACCCGTTTGGATGTAACAATGTATAAGAAAAGATAAAAGACAAATGCGATTATGAACATGAACAAAAACAACACTTTTATTTCATTTCAAAATCTAACATAAACTTGGTACACGTTTAAGTCCCATGGAAGCAACATGTCCATCATGCTTGGCCTGCGATAAAGGCTTGGTGAGCGGATCGGCTATGTTGTCATCCGTCCCAACCTTATAAATCACAATTTCCTTTCTTTCAATGAAATCTCTAATTACATGATATTTTCTAAGTACATGTCTAGATCTGTTACTAGACTTTAGCTCTTTAGCTTGGAAGATTGTCCCACTATTATCACAATAGAGAGTGATGGGATCATTGGCGGTAGGTACTACTCTTAGACCTTCCGTGAATTGCCTGATCCACACAGCTTCCTTAGCAGCTTCTGATGCTGCAATGTACTCAGCCTCCGTTGTTGAATCCGCAGTCACAGCGTCCTTGAAGCTTCTCCAGCTAACGGCACCACCATTGAGCATGAAAACGAAACCAGCTTCTGATTTCATGTCATCTCTATCCATTTGAAAACTCGAGTCCGTCTATCCATTAACACGTAGCTCGGTGTCTCCTCCAAACACTAAGATAGAATACTTAGCTCTTCTCAAGTACTTAAGGATGTTCTTGACGGCTATCCAGTGACTCTCACCTGGAATTCCTTGATATCTACTCGTCATGCTCAAGGCATACGAGACATCAGGATGTGTGCATATCATGGCGTACATGATTGATCCAACAGCGGAAGCATAAGGGATCATCTTCATGCGTTCAACATCATGGGGTTCGGAGGGAGATTGAGACTTGTTCAATATGGTCCCAGTTACCATAGGTACTAATCCCCTTTTAGATTTGTCCATGCTGAACCGTCGAAGAATCTTATCAACATAAGACTCTTGACTTAGTGCCAATATCCTCTTGGATCTATCTCTATGGATCCGGATACCTAATATGCGTTGTGCTTCTCCTAAATCCTTCATTTGGAAGTGGTTACCTAACCACTTCTTAACAGAAGATAACATCGGAATATCATTTCCAATGAGTAGTATGTCATCGACATACAAGATTAGGAACACAACATTGCTCCCACTAAATTTCATGTATAAACATGGTTCCTCAACACTTCGAGTGAAACCATTCTCTTTTATAACATGATTGAATCGATGATTCCAACTTCTAGATGCTTGCTTAAGACCATAAATGGATCTCTTAAGTTTGCACACTTTGTTAGGATTCTTAGAATCAACAAAACCTTCGGGTTGTATCATGTACACTTCCTCTTCTAAATGCCCATTTAGAAAAGCGGTTTTGACATCCATTTGCCATATTTCATAATCATGAAATGCGGCAATCGCTAACAAAATCCTTATGGATCTTAGCATGGCTACGGGGGCGAAGGTCTCATCATAATGGAGACCTTGGACTTGGGTAAATCCTTTTGCCACTAGCCTAGCTTTGTAGACATCATCATGTCCTTCTATGCCATTCTTGACTTTGAAAATCCATTTGCATTGAAGAGGTCTTGCCCCTTTAGGAAAATCTACCAAGTCCCAAACTTGTTTTTCATGCATAGAATCCATTTCGGACTTCATGGCTTCAAGCCATAAGGAGGAATTGGGACTAGAGATTGCGGCGTTGTAAGTGGCGGGCTCGTCCCTTTCTAAAAGCAAAACATCGAGTGTTCCATCTTCTTCGATAGGTCCCACATATCGATCGGGATGGCGTATAACTCGGCCCGTTCTTCTAAGAGGAGGAGGGACAACCGCGCTAGATGACAAAGGAACATCTTCTTGCGTCTCTACTTCGGTTTGTGGCTCTTGAACTTCATCAAGTTCAAAATTTCTCCCACTCTGTCTCTTAGAAATAAATTCTCTTTCTAAGAAGACAGCCTCGCAAGACACAAACACTTTGTTTTCTTGAGGTTTGTAGAAGTAGTAACCTCGAGAAGTCGAGGGGTAACCTACAAAAATGCTTTTTTCGGATCTTGGGGCAAGCTTGTTGTCGGCCTTTGCCTTGACGTAAGCATCACATCCCCAAATTTTCATGTAGGATATATTAGGAACTCTTCCCGTCCACATCTCATATGGAGTCTTTTCGGTTGACTTCGTGGGACTATTATTCAAAGATCTAATTGCGGTTTGAATCGCAAATCCCCAAAACGAGTTTGGTAGCTCGGTTTGACTCATCATTGATCGAACCATATCAAGTAGGGTTCGATTTCTCCTTTCGGCCACACCATTGAGTTGTGGTGTTCCGGGTGGAGAAAGTTGTGATATAATACCACAATCTTTCAAGTGTGAATCGAATTCAAGGCTAAGATATTCTCCACCACGATCGGAACGTAGTGTTTTTACCTTTTTGTTCAATTGGTTCTCCACTTCATTTTGAAATTCCTTGAATTTCTCAAAAGCTTCTCCCTTATGCTTCATTAAATAGATATACCCATATCTACTCAAGTCGTCGGTGAAGGTTATGAAGTAGTCATAATTTCCACAAGCGGTGATACTCATTGGTCCACATACATCGGTATGTATGAGTCCCAATAGTTTACTAGCTCGTGTTCCTTTACCGCTAAAAGGATTACGAGTCATCATGCCAAGAAGGCAATATTCGCATGTACCATATGATTGATAATCAAATGGTGTAATCACATTACTTGAAATTAATCTTTTAATGCGATTCTCGTTTATGTGACCTAATCGACAATGCCAAATGAACGATTCACTTGGGTCACTTGATTTGAGTTTCTTTGATTGAATGTTATAGATATGGTTAGTCGGATTCGAGGTTTCTAAAATGTAAATGTCATTAATGGAAGAAGCTTGGCCTATAACCAAGTCGTTCCTTGAAATAGTACAACGATTGTTCTTAATGACAAAACAAATTCCGTCCATGTCTAACATAGCGATAGAAATAATGTTTTTAGAGAGTGTAGGCACATAAAAACAATTATGTAAATACAACTCAAATCCATTAGGCAAAGCTAATACATAAGTTCCTTTGGATTCGGCCGCTACTCGAGCTCCATTTCCAAGGCGTAGATCCACATCTCCTTTGCTAAGCCTCTTCATGTCTCTTAAACCCTGTAAATGATTACAAAGGTGAGAACCACAACCGGTATCCAGTACCCATGTCGTAGTGGAAGTATAATTTATATAAATAACATAAATTTCCTTAGGAATTTTACCTTTTGGAACGATGATTCCTTCCCTTATATTTCGCAAATATACGGGACAATTCCTAAGCCAATGTCCCATGCCATAGCAATAATGACACTCATCTTCAACTTGCTTGAAGTTTTTCCCTTTCTTTCCCTTCTTCTTGAACTTTTTGCCCTTTGAAGCAAGAATTTGATTGCTTGAGCTCCCACTAGTTTTGGCATCTTTATCTTCCAAAGGCAAAGATCCTATAGATTTTATGAGGCGGTCTTCCTGAGACCGGCTCACAAGAGATCTAGTAGTAGTAGGTGGTCTAGAAGAAGTGATGAAGTTAAGGTTTCCATCCGAACCTATCCCAAAATGAAGTTCTCTAGTAGTGTCGAACTCATTGTTGGAGCAAACATCGTCAAAAACATTGTGGCAAGACTCAATAGTTATCGGTGCGGTAGCGTTTGATGGATTCATTGTAATGAACTACAAGTATGGAGGAAAAGGAAATATTAACATTTGTCTTTTTAATATCATACTTGTATATAAATTAACAAGATATGAGCATTTATATAGTGACCTCTACCCAACTATTATAAATGATTCCAAGATCCAAATTCATATTAACTTGGGCACGGTGTGGCCGATACATCCCTTATCAATATAACTCGGTGGATTAACGCTTTAATCGATTCTACTTTTAGAACTCTTGATCGATAAAATTACATTAACATTTATCTTTAGCCCAAAACACATCCGACAAGGGCACGGTGTAGCTGATTCATCCCTTATCAATACTTTTGTTGAGTTCAACCCAAATTTCGAATAAATGTGTCCATGATCCAAATCCATATTAACTTGGGCACGGTGTAGCCGATTCATCCCTCATCAACATGAATTTGGTGGGTAGACATTTATCACCCACTTCCCCTACGTAACAAGGTTTGTACCTCGGTGTGGCCGAGTGCACTCCCTCACGAAATAGGTTTTCATGGTTTCTACTATTTGGTAAGGCTATGTCTCAATTGATTATTTTAGCGAGAGGTCATGTCAATTTATTATCTATCACGTTTTAAGTGAACTAAAGCGGTGAACTACGATAATTCTAATTGACACGGTCGATAAACTCGATTAAAATGACAATGCATGTTTTAGTTATGGCGATTTAGCGATGCATGCAACATATAAATAAAATGCATAGCATAAAAATAAAATCCTAGTGTGGCCTTCCTAAAATAGAAAATCTAATTAACTATTACATATTCGGAAACCAACTCCATTGGTCCCTTGAACCTCGGTTTTGGCACGCATCTCGAGGTAACACCGTCTTTATGTATCGTCTTCCTTGAGTGACACCGTCTTCAAGGAACTCCGAAATAAATAAATTACATAACAAATTACATAATTTCCTATTATACATTTGTAATTAAAATAAAATAAATCTGTTAAATTACAAAACGGTGATACGAGATCACAATAAATTACAACCGAATCGATATTCCCATTCATTTCGGGTAATACCAATTAAAAACTAAGGCCATACTAAGTAAAATTACATAATTCAAAAATTACATAAAATAAAATTATGACAATCATAAATAAAATGCAGCATTATAATATGTATGAACATGCCCAATTTTATGCTAAATCGCCTTTAAGGAGCCAATATCGTATATTAATCGGTATTTACGGATTTGCGTGATTCAACCTTTTAAAATCACAATAAATTACATAAAATCATATTTATGCACAACTTAATTACCCTAACCAACTTAGGACTCAAAATTAGTCTCCACTAACATATTGACAATAATTAACTTTTATTTCTTAAAATTTGTTCGTTAATGGACTCAAAATTACAATAAAATGCCATAAACTCCAAATAAATCATAAAAATTTCAAATAAATTTGAAATTTGAAATTTAAACTCATGAACATTCCGGAAAAATACCATGACACTCATAATGTTCAAAAAACTTAGGTTAAAATTTCGAAAATTTATCGGGAAAAACATTGTTGCGGTTTATCGAATTTATCAAATATAATCATAAAAACATGAGAAAAATTATATTTATCAACTTTTCAATTTTATATCTGAAAAAGGTAATAAAATGCAACATGTGACGTTTTTCCTTAGTCATGAAGTATGTTTTAGCAATTATTCACTAATTAAGTCACTATTTATCTTATTTTTCACCAAAAATTCATAAATCATGCATAAAGACTTCATTATAGCCAATTATTTTACACACATCTTGTAAAATTGCATGTGACAACATACTAAATTTCTATGACCAGATTCGAAATTTATCTCATATTAACCCATTTTTCATTTAAATTCGATTTTTATCATGAAAAATCCATATTTCGAGCATAAGAACTCCAAAAATTATGAAAATTTACAGGTCATCTAAAAATAATATATGTGAAAAAATATCCAAAAACCACTGAAAAATTCGAAGTTTAGCTAATTTTAGTCCGAAAATGACATTTTTATCATAAAATCACATTTTTAATGCCATTATAATATAAAATGAACAATAAAAATCCATAAATTAACCAAAATATCCTAAATTCATTTTAGGATCAGAAACTTTAACATGCAAAATTGATTTCATGATATATCATAATAAACACAAATTTATAAGTTTTATATGTTAATCGTATAACTCTGAAAAACTATAACCGAATTGCATGCAAAAAACCTAAGGCTCATGATACCACTTGTTAGAAATCTATATCTCATTACTTTAACATATTCATGTATGTTTCAAATTTAATTTAGTCATAAAATTAATTAGATCTTATGCATGCAAACATAAGTAAATATAAAGAAGAAATCATCATTCTTACATTGATATTTCAGATCAAATGGCACAAGAGAGTTCTCCTACTCACTTGTTCTTGAGCTCTCGTAATATGGATGAACAAAGGATTCAAGTATAGAATCCCTCCCAAGGAATAATACCCAATATATCCTCTTAACAAAATTAATATTATTAATACTAGAACAATATTAATTTAAATAAAATTGACCCAAAAATATTTTGGTCCTCTTGGAATTTCGGTTAAGAGGAGGAAGAAGGAAGAAATATTTTTATCTCTCTAAAAATATTTTTGATGATGTTAGAATGAATATTACAATTGATTCTTCTCAAGATAAGTGTATGCGCCAAAAGACAAACCCTTGGCATGGAGGGTTGGAAAAACCGGGTATGGGAGGCAGAAGGGCCAATGCATGAGCCTCTATTCTTCCCAAGAAAAGATTAGAATTGCATGGCTAGGAGACTAGGTTTAATTATATTGTTTTCCACTCAAATAATTTAACATAATATAAACACCATACTCCCTCCTAATTTCGGTCCAAATGGGATAAAATGGCTTCCATTTTATCTTTGTCAATTTGTCAATTTGTCACATGTTACAAGTCATGTAAAATTGTCATGTATTTTTAACATCTTAAAAATCAACGTATTAATAAAATACGTCATGTACAAAATTGACTTAGTAATTCACAATTACTTGTACCAAAAACACTTTACCAATTGTAAATTACAACATCTTGTATTTATAATAAATTATTCATTCAGTTCAATTGTTTCCGTAAACAATAATTTCATCTAAGTAATAAAACCATTCGATCACTTAGACCGTATCTTATTTAATCAAATTATAATGAGATACGTAAATATTACTTCCAAAATCGTTCGTCAATTTTAAGTAATTTAATTAACCCGTATCGTCATACGATCAATTAAATGATCAATTAAGAGTGTTATCCTTTAGGTATGACCTAAGGGGATCAACTGATCACCACCGTCGCACGACAGTAATGTCAAACTCTAGTCAGCCAATCATTACCGATATGTGTGGACCAGTTGACAATAAAAATTACTTCCCAAATGTATTCTTTAAAATGAGATTTAAACATGTGATCATGATGATCAACAGTTGTGATCGCATTATTATCGGAGAACACATATTCCAACAGAAACATTAGATTATCAACATAATTGATCAAATAGACAATTATTATGATTAGATCATTATATGTCCATAAGCTATGAATTTGATTCTCCTTATGTCATTGTTACTAAAAGTAACAACTTACTTATGTAAGATCAATTATAAAGTTGTGATGAGCTTTTGAACTCATTAAGTAGGGAATTTACGATACAATATGGACACATTATTCTAAATCAATGGTCAACCGCGAGATACCTAGAATAGAGAGTCTATTAAACAGATGACATGGATAAGACTCGTATATTACTTGAATCAAACTACCATGTTGGGATGGCCTTTTGAAAGCTAATACATAGTCTAGATAAACTCCGAATATTCCATCATATATATGTTTGTAACTCACAAAGCTATCTCTCAAGAAGATAGATGTATTTCTGAGAGATAGAGTGGGAGTAAATTGGATCGTCACAAACATCTCTTATAGTTGAAGTGTTACTTTGAGAAAGTAATGGATCTATAGAGTAGGAGTATAGTTCAGTGGGAGTTTATCGCACATGTCTTATTGGTTAAAATATTACTTTGTGAAAGTAAAAATATTATGACCTTATTACATACGAGCCGTAGCATTATAATCCGAAAATTGTTACTCAAAAATAGATTTACTTAAAGGCAAGGGTCTCCTTAAAGTGAATAGAGCTTTAGAGTGCTTAAAAGCATAGATTAATATGAAGATGTTGATCAAGATTAATTATGTTAGGAAATGCCGCATTTCATTTCATTTTGATGAAGAATGGCAATTAAAAATTCGCTTTTCTAAAATGCGAATTTAGAGAAGGATGTGTTTGGAACACAAACCTTAGATAAAGATCTAAGAATCCTAACATATTATAAGTAGCTTTCTTAAGTGATCCTAGAAAGGTCTTAAGCAAGCATTAAAGGATTATACGTTTCGTTTGTGATAATAGTGAATGGTTTCATTCACATGATTGAAGAACCATGATTATACATGAAGTTAAGTGGGAGCCAGAATTATTTCTCTATGTCTTATATGTTGATGACATATTACTTATTGAGAATAATGTACCAATGTTCTCTTTTGTCAAGAGTGATTGGGAGACTAGGAGAAGGTGCAATATACTTTAGATTACCGAATCTATGTGAGAGTATATTGGCATTGATGTGGAGTCGGTGATGTCGTCGGGTCACGTCCAATCAAAACACAATTTATAACTTCACAAACAACTCTACAATTTGTAAAGAGGCAAGTAAAGGTCAGATCCCAGGGGACGGGAATTGAGATGAGATTTCTATTGCAACTAGTGGTGTCTTAGGGGTGTCACAATTTGGGTTGATGTAGAAGGTCACTAAACTAAATAGCAATGAAAGTAAACAAGCAAGATGAATTAAAAGGGGTGTAGACAATTGATAAAAAGCACTAGGGTGTCATGGTGTCATAGGGGAATCATGGGAATCGATCATACAAACATGTTCTCAAATTATAAGAAAGCAATTATTGTTGTGATGGATTGAGTTGGGTCATATCTTACAATCCTAGGAAAGTTTGGGTCCCGGAGCCGAATCGATTAGATTGTACAACACCTACAAGTCGACTTAATCTTCCCTACTCAACAACATGCATGGTCTAATGAGACTCGAGTTGGTTTATGTCTTACAAGTCTCATTGAAAAGATAGGTGATGGGTAAAAAATGCAAGGATTCATAGGCTCGCATTTCATCAAACATAACATGTGCATGAGTTGAGATCAAAACAAGCAAGCAAATAAATCATGAAAGCATATTAATTTAAGCATGAATCATTCCCCATGTTGGTTTCCCCTAATTACCCATTAACCCTAGCTAGATGACTACTCACTCATTATCATGTTGATCATGCTAGCAAGGTTGTCAATCATACCAACAAAATGAAACATGATGAACAAATGAAAGTAATTAACAATAATTAAAAAGGGATTAAGAGGATTATACCTACTAATGATTCCAATAATAAAGCAAGAATAAAAGAAGTACTTGATGCTTGATTGAGAGGTTGTCAATCTCCCAATAATAACCCAAATAATCTTCAATTACCCAAAATAAAGGATGAACAAAAGAGAGATTAAGGAAATAAACTTGTATTAAAACTTGATTAATTGTTGATTACAAAACTAAAGAGAGATTTGATTGATATTAACTACTCTAATAATTGATAAGAAGAACATGCTCTTCTAATTAGACTAATGAGGTATTTATAGTGGAAATTAGGTGGATGCATTAGGGTTAACTAAGGGCTAAACTAGTAATTACACTTTTTAGATTGAGCAGGGAGACGCCGGTATTTTTCGAAGGAAGGGCTTCTTTCTTTGAAGCTTGAAGAAACGGATTTTGCGCTGTACTGGAATCCGTGCGTATTGGTGTCGGGACGGGCGGATTGTAGCAGGGGAAGACGAGCGTCTTAAGGGCAATCCGGGCGTCTTCTGGGCTTGCTGCCCGGGCGTCTTTGAAGGAAGACGCACGGATTGTGCTGTGGAGGACGGGCGGATTCAGAGCAATCCGCTCGGATTGTAGCTCAGCATTGTTTCTTCTTCTTTTCTTCCCTTTTCTTCATAAAATCCTTGGGATTTCCTCGGGGATGCAAGGATCCTTTCTCGTCATTACCCAACTACTATAATATGTACAAAGGCCTTCTAATCTTGTCTCTCCTTGATGCTTGGTCATTGAATTCAATCAATTTAGTCTTGTTTTGCCATGAAAATGCAAGATTCTTACTCCTTTCCTACCAAGGGATCAAAATCTCAAAGAATATGCAAAACAAAGAACTAAAGACAATAAATGACCCAAATATGCACTAAAAAGCATGGGAACAAGGCTAATTCGGGGGCTAAATATGCGCTAATTATGGTCACATCAAATATCCCCAAACCGAACCTTTGCTCGTCCCGAGTAAAGAGGTGACAAAGACTAGGACCATTATTTAAACTAACCTAATAACATAGCCGATATGAGACAATTAGCGGGTCTCACTCTGCCCCTTCAACTCACAACAAGACAACCATGAGGTAGGATGCCTTCTTGCAAGGCAAGGTGGGTCTTGCCAAAATGGCGACACATCCAAACATTAAGCACACAAAATCAAATAATGGATGCATCTACAAAAGGAATAGCCACTTCCTCATCAAGTGGCGGAGGCACTAAAGAGGAACAAATTTAAGAGCATATAATCCTTCACAAATAATAGTTCAACAAATTACTAAGGCTATGAGGATGGCACTAAATCACCTCCAAATGGTGTTAAACTAGACTACTTTCGTCCTCAATTTCCAAATGCTTTCGTCAAGAGCGATCGGATGGTGGTGGAATGATGGTCCCTATGATGCTAGTAGCATATGACAAGTCTCGAATTCTCTACAAAAGTAAAGGTCAAGGATCGTCCCAAGCTCGACAAAGTGGCTTGACAAAAAGGCTTTTTGGGAATGAAATGCTCAAATCTTTATAAACAAAGGGTGGATATGACTAGTATTCAAAAATTGACCTCATTTAACTTTTACATTTCAAAAATTTAAGATGGGGTTTGTCCCTTCCTGGCTAGTGTCCTTTGCTTTCGCCAATCGCTTATTAGGCAACCGGTTAACCTCTAGACAATAGCTTTTCGGGGTGATAGTCACTCTGTCTCTGGGCGGTCGAATTCACAACCGTGTGGGGGCCCAATTCAATGGATCCCTCTCCAAAGCACATCGAAGTGGTACGCCTCAATCAAAACAACTAAATTTCTCAACATTTCAACATTTCATAACAATTGAGGTTTCCTTGGCATTAAATTACTTCCACATGACAAAACATTCGAAATGAGCACTTCAAACTTATTGATAGAAAGTATTTTTGGGTTGCCTTACCACAAGGTCAATCAAGGTCACCTAGACAAGTTAACCAAGTCCACATCGCATCACGGGGTTGGATAGGTGACTCACATGCAAACCCTTAACTAGGCCTTGGGTCATGGGTCAAAAGACACTAGTATGACACAATCTAGGGTGTTTTACAACCATTCTAGTAGGCAAAGTCTTAAGTTGAAAAAGTATTTGTAATGGCTTAGTTGCTCTTGTCAAAGTTCCCAATTAGGCACTTTTCAAAACCTTTTATCTAAATGCAACTATATGCCATGATGCAACTATTATATACATCCTAATGCAAGTGATTCTATCAACTAATATGACATATAAACTAAATGCAATCCTAAGTTCACATTGTTATACCACATCAATCAAAATAAAGCCACATAGTCATTAACATAAAGAGGAAAAAGGAGATTGGAAAGATCATACCATGCGGTCTTCATGATCCTCATGTCTCGGATGTGGCGTAGTCGATCAATGTGAACAAGGATAGAACAAACACAATATATACAAGACTACACTACAAAAGAAATAAACTTGTTTTTGTCTTTTCAATTTTCAACTTTTTATGGTTTTTCGAAATTTTTCAATTTTTTTGGATTTTTGAATAAAAGTTAAGTTAGAATTCCCCATCCCCACACTAATATGGGCATTGTCCTCAATGGCCAAAACGATGGGAAATTATGCAAACATGATGCATGATTTCTACACTAAATGCAAGCTACACTAATCTACACTACATGATGCATGGTTTTTGTTTATGACGGAGAGGATAATTTAGATTACCTCCCGTTGTGTATGCATTGACTTCCCCAAACCGAGTTAGACACTATTGCTAATGTCCTAAGGATGGGTGTAGTTCATGCACACACTATGCAATGCATGAAACTAATTTGTCAGTTTGGATTTTGAAAGTGGGAACAATAAAATGAGAACACCTCAATGGGACCGAGGTGTGAGTCCTCTATGGTGCTAGGACTACTCCAACAATGATTAAGATTAATAATTAAAACAAAGAAAGAAGTAGAACAAACCTCGAGAGGGTAGGAGCCTCCAAAGCTTGCTAATCTTCCATCATATCATCACTATCATCATCTTCCTCACTAGAAGTGGATTCATTGCCACTTCCCTCTTCACTTTCTTCTTCACCTTCTTCTTCACTTTTCTCATCATCCCCTTATCCTTATTCATTAGCTTCCTCATCAATGTTATCATCAACATCTTCATTACCAACAACCTCATTGTCACCCGGAAGCTCGCCCTTAGATGCACTCGGAAAGAAGACTTCTCTATCCGCCCAACTAGGCAAAGGACAAGAAGGATCAAGTAGTCCTTACCTAGCTAAGTGTAGGAGGGGTGTATATTGAGCTAAGTAAGCATTTTTCCGATCCTCGAAAGCTTGCTTGTGCATCTTTTGCATGAGAAGAGTCAAATAATCATTTCTTGCTTCAACGCCATCGGGCTTGAACTCTTGGTACTCGAAAGGGTAGGGTGGTGTGACAATGGAAGAGGAGGGCATTTCAAGTTCACCCTTTTGTTGTCGGATAATGTACTCGGCCTCTTTTGAAAGAGGAAGTAGATGATTGGTCCGGTGGACGCTTAAACGACAAATCTTTGAAGGCAAAGTAAACGATCTAGCCTCACTAGTGAGCCATCCATACTTGGTGTCAAGAGGGTTATGGGTAACCCACTTGTACTTGTATATTATAGTATTAATATCAATGAGATGACCACCCTATTTCTCTTCATACTTGTTATCCTTGTTGAAGTTTGGATCAAAGTATTTAGCTAGGATAGTGACTAGACCGCCATTCACAATAACGGTAGTGCCGTTCTTCCCACAATCAATATTTAGCCATCTATCCACCAAAAGCCTTAGAGAGTTGAAAGGCTTGGTGTGTTCCCTTCCAATGTTCAAAGCCGACTCAAGAAGAACAAAATCGAGTTTGGTGAAATGGTTGGTGTCTTTTCTTGCAATGATGGTGTTTCCTATGACCTTGTGCCATACTCTTATGCCCGGATGGTGGACTAAAAGAGCACGACTAGCATGAAAGTCCTCAAATTTCCTTCCGGAAATCGCTTCCCAAAGAGGGTCGGGGTCATATTTGCCAACATTCTTAAAATAACTCGGTGAATCACTAAGACCCAAAGCTTCACCCATTTCCGCAAAGGAGATGCGCCTACTAACATTAGCTAGACAGAACTCGATGGTCTCCATAGTCTCAACCTTGTTGACTTTGAAAGAACTCAAAAATTCTAAGGTAAGGGAGGGGTATGTCAACTCTTTTGATTTAAACAATTTCTCCAACCCCATGGCTTTAAAGAAGGCTCTTGTTTGCTCAAGGACACCCAACTTATCTAAGGTATCTTCACAAATAAACTTGGTGGATAGAAATGATTTTCTAGCAAACTTGGCAAAAGTGTCCCTATGGGATTTGGAAATGAAAATTACCTCCGGATAGCTCGAAAGTTGATCAATTTCCAGAGTAGTAGATGTTGTTGCTCCCATGGGAGGTTGTTGTTGTTGTTGCACTTCCAAGTTTGGGTTCGCTACCACCATAGCTAATGCTTTCTTTGCTTGAAGACTCTTTTGCCTTGATGAAAGTGTCTTTGCCTTTGCCTTTGTTGCTCCCTTAGTCCTTGCCATTGATGAATAAACCAAGAAAAGAGTGAAAAATCTTCAATTTCTAGTGCACCCAAATCGATTTAAAGATGAAAGGCTTTGCCTTTATGAAATCAAAAATCGACTCAAAGGTTGAAGATTTTGTGCTTGGTTTTGATTTTTATTGAAAAAGGAGTGATTGATTTGTTGTTAAAAGGATGTTTTGATTTGATTTTGGTGAATGTTGTTGAGGAATCTTGTTTTTGTGATAGAGAGGATGAGGGTTTTGAGGGTTTATGAGTAGTGTTATGAATGAAGGAATGAAGAAATGAATGTGGGAGGGGGTTTATAAAACCCGAAAAATTTGAAATGCCGGGGCAAGACGGGCGGTTTTTGCTCGGGACGCCCGGATTCGGCCTGTTCTGGGTTGGGGAAAACTCGCCTAAAGACGGGCGTCTTTCAGTGAAGACGCTCGGATTTGCAAATACGGGACGGGCGTCTTTTACAGAAGACGGGCGGATTCCTTTACAGGGATTTTTCTTGTTTTCCTCAGTGGCGTCTTCCTTTCAAGACGGGCGGATTTTTGAAGACGGGCGAATTCGAATGCAGGACGCCCGGATTCGCTTACAGTCAAAAATATTTCAAAAGTTCAGCTCATGAAGGACGGGCGTCTTCTACCCAATATGCCCGAATTGTCTGAAGACGGGCGGATTCTCCTGAATACGCTCGGATCCGACCTCTTTGTACCCGGATTCAGTTCCATCCGTGTACATTGCATATCCCTTGTCATTTTTCATTCTTCTTCAAAATCTCGTGTTCTTCATTGTGGTGGCACTACTAAGGCATGAATAGCCTAGGCAATTGCTATCCCCACACTAAGCTGAAGCACTACACATCAATTGAAATCATTAGTCCCTCCCTCACTTCTCTCAAACATGATAATTATCTTGATCAAAGTATAAAAATCCAAAAAAAACAAAAATGCAATACATGAATTGAAATGCAAGTTAGGGAGTTAGAAATATTTACAAATGGTGGTTTAGGGAGGACTCCACAAAACTCTCATTCTTGATGAGATGTCAAGGGGGCATGTCCAAGGTGTTGTTGATGTTGCTCAACACCTTGAAAAAGTAATCAAAAGCTTGTTCATTTTCATGATAAAGTTCTTCAATAGACCTTTGCCCTTGTTGCCGGTCTTGATCGATGGCATTACCAATGTAGGAATTAAAAATCCCTTCAAATTCGTCGTCCCAAAGACCACAAACTTCATTAAGTTTATCATTAAAAATCTCTTGATTTGATGGGGACACCACTCCCATTTTCTTGTCTTGGCCAATGAGCCCATCCTTTTCTTCTTTGCTTGATTTTGGTGAGCTTTGCAAGCTCTCCTTGTTACAATTCCTTTGCTCTTTGAATGGAGCATCTTCAATTTTCTCCTTCCATTGGAGTTCCGACTTCTTCCTATCATCCTTCCGGTTATAATGATCAATCATAAAACATGGTTCATGCAAACGTGGAGCTCTCATAGTCTTGTCAAGATTAAAAGTTATGCTTTCGTCTCCCACTTCTAGAGTGAGCTCTCCATGTTTCACATCAACCACGCCCCTAGTTACTTATATGAGGTGACGACTCGAAGTGACTAGAGTGTGATGCGATTGATGTCAAGTTCAAGTGCCATAGAGTCATATGGGATGACTAGTCGATCACATAGGCAGACTGTATGGGACACTTTGTCGGGCAGTGACCGCTTATAGAGTTCTGGTAATTCATAATGCCTGGTCGTGGCAAGAGCAACTATAGTATTCTTATGAGTCAATTCTTTTGACTAGAGACTATTCGACCAAGTTGGCACAATTTCTGATTAGCTTTGATTTATACTCTATGACTTCGTAAATGAGGTCAAACTGGGTATATTTTGGGTTATGATGAACTGTGGCTGAACAAAGGGAATAGTGCAATAGGAATTGTCCACCCCTTGTCAGGGTTGTTTGAAATCTCAAGGCCACTCGAGGAGTAGTTAACTTGAAATGCGTGGCCACGCTCGGAAGGTATCTATGGTAGATAATTCCGGTCAGACAGTTACTCTCCAGATCGAGGAAACCACTCAAGATATGATCAAGTGTAAGTACGACCTGCAAGACACCTTGCATTGAGTGGGAGATTGTAATAGGACAAGAGAATTGGTGACGCACACTTGTCTCGGACAAGTGGGAGATTGTTGGAAAATGTGTCCTCAACAATAGTGAGATCACATGATTTAATATCATAATTAAATCTCATATCGAGAATACGAAAGGGATGATTCTTAATATAATCAACTGATCATCATTAATCGGTAATGATTGGCTAACTAGAGTTTGACATTATTGTCGTATGACGGTGGTGGTCAATTGATCCCTTTAGGTCACACCTATAGGATGAGGCCGAAATAGATATTTAATTAATTGTATGCGATACAGATTAATTAATTCCTTAATTACGGGAGTGTGATTTTGCGTCTTATTGTAATGTGATTAAATAAGATTTAATTTAGTATTTAAGTATTAAATTGCTAAATTAGTTGAGGTTTTATATAAGTTTTGAGGTAGAGGTAATTGATTATTTAAAGTTACAAGAAGTGGTAATTTTAACTAACTAGCAATTATAGGACCCATTATATAATGATATAATGGTAGTATACTACTCAAAAGTGGAGTGTATATTAGATTATTAATTGTAATATTTTAGTGTTAAATGATTACATTAATAATTAATTATGTAAGATAGTTAAACATATGACTTATAAACATTTGTGGGACAAATGATAAAAGGCAAAAATGGACCAAAATGTCTCCATTATTTCAGCCAAAAGAGAGAGCAAAAGATGCTCCTTTTGTCTTTTGTTTATTTTGGTTAGAGTGTGATAGTGACATATCACATAAACTTTAATCATGCTAATTCGTACACTACTCAACCTACACTAAAGAAATAAGTAAAAACAAAAGGAAAAGATTCCCCCCCATGGATCAAACCCATCGGTTTTGTGCTCTTCAAATAGAGCATTTGTTGCTCAATTTTTCCTACTTGTTTTTTGCTTGTTTCCACTTCATCTTTCCTCACATGCAAATTCATAAAAACACTCTAAAATACTAATACTCTCCAACTATTACTAGAGGTAGTAATAATAGAAATATTAGTAATATTAAGGTAACATTTCTACTACATATCTAGTTAATATTAGTAGAAATTTTTGGGTTAAATCTTGGGTGCAACTTATTGGAGTGTCTTCTATACTTGGAGTCTTAGGAGGATCATCCATCATATTAAGCTCAAGAACAAGTGAAGGAAGGCGACCTTACTTATGCCCATATTTTCGAACCAAGCATCAATGTAAGAGACATTGTTTTTCTTATAAATCTCTTATTTTGTTATGCTTGCACTAGATCTAAAGAACAAATAATTAACAAGTTAATTAGTTCACTATTAGAGGAGTCTAATAATAGGTGAATAAACCTAACAGATGAACCCTGGTCCCAAGCCATCCTCAACTACAAAACCAAAAATAAATTCCCTCCTAACTCTGGTCCAAGAGGACAAAGAGCCATCTGTTTACTTGCATCACAATTCGTGATGAACCAAGAACAATTATACAAAAGAACACCCCAAGGGATTCTCCTCCTTTGCATTGACCATCACAAAGCCAAAAAAGTCATGGGAGAGGTCCACGACGGAGAATGCGGCCCTCACATGAGCGCAATGATGCTTACCCGGAAGATCATGGGTTAGGCTACTATTGGACCACCATGGAAGTCGATTGCCGCAACTACGTCAAACATTGCCACAATTGCCAAATCTTCGCCAACATACAACACATACCACCATCCCTTTTATACACCATGACATCACCCTGGCCTTTCTCGACCTGGGGCATCAACATCATCGAGAAAGTCAACCCGATAGGCACGAAAGGGCATTGCTTCGTCCTCGTCGCCATCAACTATTTCACCAAATGGGTGGAAGCACAGTCTTATGCAGTTTTGACCACCAAACAAGTGGCCAAGTTCATCCAGGACAACATCATCTGAAGATATAGGGTACCCCATGAAATCATCAGCGATCAAGGCTCTCACTTTCGGGCGGAAACACAGGCCTTGCTGGACAAATACAAGATCAAACGACATCGGTCAGCCCCCTACCGTCCCCAAACCAACGGAGCAGTGGAGGCAGCAAACAAAATTCTTGTCACCATTATCAAGAAAATGCAAGACAACTACAGCGATTGGCCGAGCAAACTCCCATTCGCACTCTGGGGATACCGAACCTCCATTCGAACACCGACAGGCGCCACACCCATCTACCTAACATATGGTATGGAGGCGGTTCAACCGGTAGAGTTGGAGGCCCCATCTCTATGCATCCTACTGGAGAGTCAAGTTCCCGAGGCGGAATGGACCCGTCGAAGGTACGAACAACTCACACTTCTAGACGAGCGGCGGCTCAACGCCTTACACAACGTCCAGCTATACCAACGACGTATACAACGGGCATTCAACAAGAAGGTTAAACCCGGAAACGTCAAGGAGGGCGACTTGGTTCTCAAGTCGGTTAGAGCACCACTACCCGTCGATCCGAGGGGGAACATACCTGGTCAAGAAAATACTTTCGGGGGGCGCAGTGAGACTGAGTGACCTAGACGGGGAGGATTTTGCAAACCCAACAAACCTAGTCCAACTCAAGAAATACTACCCTTGAACCATAGCGACCAGCAACCTCACCCTAGTTTTACAACTGGCGACCACCTTAACCTTTTCAAGTCAAGTTCCTTAACGCGTTCTGATTTGAAATTGCATGTTTTATCGAGTCTAAGTTGCGGCACCTTGCCCATTTCGAATGCCCTTTGATCTGTCAAAGACAACATCCATTTGCACTAAAACAAAAAAAAAACCCCTGAACTACGAGCATGGTTTGATTTCACCTTTTTTAGGTGGATACGTAGGCAGTCCTTCTCATACAAGAGGGATACAACCACAAAACCCAATCAAAATTTACAAAACATTTCGAACTACGATCATGGTTTGATTTCACCTTTTCAGGTGGATACGTAGGCAGTTCTTTCTTACACAAGAAGGATAAAACCATCCCCATAAAAAAAAAACATTCCCTTATGTTTACCCACATACAAAACATCGCTCATATCAACTTTCAAAAAAAAGAAAGGGAAAAACATTCCCTTTCCCACAAAAATACAAAGAAAAAATCCTTTCTCCCTTCCTACAAAAATCCCATTTCCCAAGTGTAAATGTTTAGGATAATTCAAATCGAATTGCCGTTACAAATGGATGGAAGAAACAAGCGTTCACAATTTTGACACGAGCAATCCTCTTATTTATTTAATAATGAGAAGGATTACAAATTCAACAACAAATGAAGCTCGACAAGTCTACAACTTGTTAAAGCTAAGGTGTCGACTAAGATACCTCACATAATAAAACTAGCACAAAACATACAAAACATAGCTAGTACAACATAATAAAAAAACTCACAACACTAATACAACATAATAATAAAGTGGGTAATGGAGGTCTTCATTCTTCCATTCTACCCTTGCCTTTTCCCTCGGGGTACATCTTCCCCTTTTTCTTCTTGTTGGCCCGCCTAGCATGGACTTCCCTTTCGGAACGGATCCTCAACGGATCTACAATGGCGACGGTTTCCGGTCTCTTGCAAGACCCCATACTCGGTCCAAAACGAGCCCATACACGGCCCACTACATCTGATGTGACCATTATTTGCGCACATTTAGTCCCCTAATTGAGCCTATTTTGCATACTATTATAACATTCTATGGCCATTTTATCCGTCAAAACCTTCCTTTTTGCTTTTCTATCGCATTTCATATGTTTTGTAGGAAAGAAGATAATAAGGCGGAAATTCCCGTCTTTCATGCGTATTCGGAAGCTATTTGACGATATTTGATGGACTAGTATGAAGAGGAAGCGAGAACTAAAGACCAATCCCACAAGAATAAAAAGGAAGTGAATAGGATGCTACCACAGAAGACGAGCGGGTTTCTCATAAGACGCCCGACCTGCTCATACAACCCGTGCGTCCCACCCACAAGACGCCCGGTTTCCTCCAAAGAATCCGAGCGGATTCCCACGAAGACGCCCGGGCACCACGTCAACAATCCGCCCCTCTTCCTCCTAAGACGCACGGATTCCAGTCCAGCGCAAAATCCGTTTTCTCAAGTTTCAAGAAAGATGCCCTTCCTTCGAAAAATACCGGCGTTTCCCTGCTCTAAACTCAAAAGTGTAATTACTAATTTAGCCTTAGTTAACCTAGTGAATCCCTACTATAAATACCCCAATTGTAATAACAAAAGGTGGGATCTTAGCTAGAAGAAATTCCTCTTAGATTAGATTAAGAGTAGATTAGAATAGATTACTCTTTAATCTTTCCACAAATCTCACATTAATCTCTCCTTAATTATTGTTCAACTTTATCATTCAAGTTTATTATTGGGTAATTGAAGATTATTGGGTTTATTGGGAGATTGACAACCTTCCATCAATCATCAAATTCTTCTATTATTCTTTGCTTTATTGTTTGGATCATCTTAAGTTAGTATAATTCCTTTACTCTTTAATCTTTATTGTTCATTTTCTTCATCCTATTATCATGTTTATACTTGTTGTGATGTTTGACACCATTAATGACATATTTCCCATGATAATGAGTGAGTAGTCTCTTAGCTAGGATTAGTGGGTAATTAGGGGAAACCAATATGGGATTGATTCATGCTTAATCTAATATGTTCACATGATTAATTTGCTTGCTTGTTGTGATGTCAACTTTATGCATATGTTTTGTTTGATGAAATGCTAAGCCTATGAATCCTTGCATTTACAACCATCTCTTATCTACTCAACTTGACTTGTAAGATATAAAACAACTCGAGTCTTGTTAGACCATGCATAGAAGTTGATTAGGAGGAAAGTAAGTCAACTTGTAGGTGTTGTACAATCTAATCGATTCGGCTCCGGGACCCAACTCTTCCTAAGAAACGTAAGATATAAACCAACTCGGTTCCCCCACAACATTAATTGCTTGCTTATAATTGTAAACATGTTTGTATGATCAAAACCATGAATCCCCTATGACCCCATGATATCCTAGCACTTTTAATCATTTGTTTACATCGTTCCTTTTATTGCTTGTTTTACCTTATTGCTTTTATTAGTCTAGAACACAACTACAAACCCATCAAATCGTGACACTAGCATAAATTGAGGTAGATAGACTTAGAACCCAAAGCACACCGTCCCATGGATCGACCTCGACTTACCGCTAACTAGTTGTTTGTTGAGTATTATAAATGTGTTTGATTGGATGTGTGACGACCAACTATTGTCCATCAAAATGGCGTCGTTTCTGGGGACGGTGCTACGTGATTAAGTTCTTACTTGTTTGTCTATTTTAATTTTGCTTTCACCTTGAGGAACTTGTTCCTCAAGGATTGTTCTTACCGTTTTTGTGTAGTTTCCATGCTTGTAGTTGTTTCCTTGTCTTAGCTATGATGGCTCAAGACTTGTCACATGGAGTATGTGGTGGATCTTTTGAGTATGACTATGGGTATGGGGAGTTTGAGGAGCAAGTCAACACAAACCTACCTTACTATTTGTACAATGAAAATCCTAACCACTACCCCAATTTTTCCCACCAAAATCACCACATCCAATATCCACAACATCCACCCACCCAATACCCACTTCATAATGAGTTTCAATTGCCACGATATAACCACTTTCACACTTACCCACAACAAGAAGATGAACCCATTCAAAATCTGATTCTCCAAATGATGGGAGATCAACAAAACTTCTTCAAACAAATGCTAGAGGAGAACCAAAAGAGGGATAATGTTCTTCAAGGCATTATTGCCCAAGGTGAGGAATTGGAGATTCAAATTGCCCAATTAAAAGAATCCCAAGCAATCATTCCCCACCGTTCTTTGGACATTGATCATGAATGTGAATTTGAAGTAATAACTTTTGACATGAAAAATGAGAAATGGGAAGAGCCGACCTCATTGAGCTCTTGTGACTATGAAAGTGTTGTGTTTAATGAGAAAGACATGAGGTTGAGTAAGACAAGTACTCTTAGCCTTTGCGAGTATGAGGGTGTATCTTTTGAAGTGAATGTTGAGGTGTTGGATAAATAGTTAATTGAAGCCCCCATCTATGATTCGTATGAAGATAGCAACAATGATGATGAGCCTAACAGGTGGACTCATAATATCACCTTGCTTGAGGAGCCTATCCTTGAGACATTTGAGATACCCTATCATGAAGAAGAACGTCCTTCCCTTATTCCTCATGAAGACCACTTGACACCCATCGTGGAGCCAATGATCATTGAAGAGGACATGGTGGACCTTCTTCAAAGAGCCAAAGTATCATACAAGAGCTACTTGGTGAAAAAGCTCAAAGAGAAAATTGCAAATGATCTTGCTTGTGGAAATTTGGCACCAACAACATCAATTCCTAAGGTATCCGATCATCAATGCTATGAGAATTCTCCTTCTACTCTTGAAGGATTGATAAATTCAAATGCTATCATCGTCACCAAAGCGGAAAAAGAAGGTGGTGAGTTAAAGTCTCCGGACGAATATGAACCATACTTGTTACCATATAATGACAAGAATCATGGGCTAGTTGGTTTTAAGCATCATGAATATCCGTGTGCCAAGAAGAGGAAGAAAACAAGAATGAATGACAAATTCCTTTGGCCAAGCTTCGTCTTGAAGTTAAGCAAACCATACTTGTGCTTATTTGGAGCTTGTTCACAAGCTTTTGATCTCTTAGTAAGAGCCTTGAGCTCTATGGATAAGAACTTCTACGATTTGAACTAGTTTGGTGGAGTCCTATCTCAAACCACCATTTGTAAGATATTTCTTGGACCCTTTTACTTTGTATAATATTGTACATTATTGCATTTGCATTTAATTTCTTGCATGAGAGTGGTGAGAGAGAGAGTCATCCTACATTTTTAATGAGCAAATTTCAGAAAAAGATAAGGAGGAATAGAAAATCGGTGAAAGGGTATGTTATTGCAAGGAAAAGAAAAGAAAAAGAAGAAAAGGGAGCTGAAGACGCCCGTCCCGAGGCCTGGACTCCCGTAAAAAAAAAAAAAAAATGGTTGGCGCTGTAGCAGAAGACGGGCGGATTCAACACAACACGCCCGTCCTGGGACAAGACGTCCGTATTCTTCACGGGACGCCCGTCCCGTATGTCACCTAAAACAAAATCTTGCGCTGCACCAGAAGACGGGCGGACTTAATCCAAAACGCCCGTCCCAAACCCCAAGACGCCCGTCTTCCTCCTGCTCTCAACTTGGAAAAATCCCTGCATTAGAATCCGCCCGGATTCAAGCCAAGACGTCCGTCTTCCATTACTAAAAGACGCCCGTCCTGAAGAGAATACGCCCGGATTGCTCCATTTTTCTCGGATAAACCCGACAAGGCCCACCCTTATCCGCTCGGATTTCCCCTTCTTCTATAAAATCACCCCCTTTCTCCCTCATTTCTTCACCTTATAAAACCCTAAAACACTCATCCCCACACATCAAAATCACACCCCCCATCAAAAACACTCCCCCCCTACATCAAAAATGGCGCCATTGATGAACCTCAAGGGAAAGGCTAAGAAATTGGTTGAAACCACCGGAAAGAAACGCAAGGGATCATCCTCTTCAATTCCGCGGGAGGTAGCGCTACCAAGGAACTCCCGCCCCATAATGAGGGGAGGAATTGAACAACTTGACTACTTCCAAGAGGCGCTATTTGAATCCGACGACCACCGCAAGAACTTTGTCAAATTACTAGGTAAGAACTACGAACCCACTTAATTCGTAGATACTAGGGTGTTGGAAATCCTTAAGATACGGTACCCTACCTAGATGTTCTTTGATGGTCTTGGCATTGGGAAACTTTTCCATGCCCATGAGGAGACGTACCTTAGTCTCACCCTTGAATTCTTGAGTAGCCTTCGCATTGTAACGAATACCCACACCAATGTGGGCATGGAGTTTAGGTTGTGCAACCTAGACCATCATCTTTCACTTGAGGAATTCGCTTACATTTTCGGTCTTGAAGTGCCCGCCAACTATACCGAAAAACCCGATAATTTCGGTGTGGACCATCTTTGGAAGGCTATCTCCGGGAGGGATTTTACCCATCCAAAGCAATGCTATACCTTCGCCATCCAACATCCGGTGATTCGATTCACCGAACGCTTTGTGGCCGGTACCATCAACGGGAGGTACGAACAAGATAGGTGTACTCTCATTGATTTAACTTTTCTTGAGTCCTATTTGAATGTTCGAGGGGCGAGGCGCTATAACTTCAATACGCCACTTGAGATACTTACTAGGTTTCATGATTTTGCTCAAGGGACCACCCAACTTAAGACCTTCGTGATGGGAGGTCTAATTACTATTTTGGCCAACTACCTTTGTCCCGGGTTCAATGCCCAAGGGACCTATACTCCTCTTGAGGGGAGGACTTTGATTGATGAGCACATCATCTTCAACCATCACCGGTGGTGTAACTACACTGAAGACGGGAGTGTAGAGTGGTACACTAAAGGATGCACTTCAATCATCCTTGAAGGTTGAAAGATACCGGGCATTGACCCAAGATTGAGCCCAAACTCGCCTCCACCAAGCTACCTCCTTGATATCCAAATTCTAGACAATCCCCCTCAAAGGGAAGAGCCACCCCGCCAAATACCTCGTGGAGCACCGGGAAGGCCTATTCGCCCACCCTTCTATGTACCTATCCCACCATACCCTACCCCATATACCCAATTTGAGCCGGCAATCCCCAACACCCCGGGTATTAATGATTTGATGGCACTCATGAATAGAGTGGACCTCGGGGTACATGAAGGGAGGGTCGACAACTACTTGGCCCTTTATCCCCAATACTATAACATGGCTCAACAAGGGTATGTCGACCCCAATGGTCCTAAGCCCTCTTGGGCACAACCGGAACACTTGTTCCCTAATCAAGGGAACCAAGCTTGGGATCGCCAAGGTGGAGGGTACTCGGGTCAAGGAGGAGAGTTTAACCAAGGAGGGTATTGGGGTCAAGCAAGCGGGTATGACGAAGCCGGGAGTTCTCATCGTTATGGCTATGATCAAGATGAGGATGACGAGTGAAAGAGGCCTACCTCACCACCTCTATTTGTATGATACCCATCTCTCCCTCTCTCTTTTGTATATACATTGCATTTAGTGTAGTTTTCGCATGCATTTGTATCATATTTCATTTGCATCAGTTAGTTCATATAGTATAGTTTGCATTGTAATATAGTTCACATGATTCATGTAGATAGTTGCATATAGACTAGAATTCATACATAGTTACTAATGGCCAAACCTATTCATTTCTACACTAGAAATAGTGTTTAAAATCGGTTTGGGGAGGTTTGATCATAAGTGACCATAGTTTAAAACGTGCATCATATAGTGTAGTTTAGATAGCATTCATTTGTTATATATGTCATATAGAATTGCATTTAGTTAGAGCATGCATTCATATCATTGCGTTTAATCAAAAAAATCCAAAAACATGTTTTTCTTTTTCATTCCTACTCCTACATGTACATTGAGGACAATGTCCAAAATAAAGTGGGGGATGGGAATTTATATTCCAAAATACATAAAAATTGAAAAATTTTGAAAAATCACAAAAATATGTTCTTTAATTTCATAAAATCAAAAACCATAAAAATTTGAAAAATTGAAAAACCAAAAACATGTTCATCTCCTTTGTAGTGTAGTCTTGTATATATTGTTGTATATATTGTGTTTGTTTTATCCTTGTTCACATTGATTGACTACGCCACATCCGAGACATGAGGATATTGAAGACCGCATGGTATGATCTTTCCAATCTCCTTTTTCCTCTTTATGTTAATGACTATGTGGCTTTATTTTGATTGATGCGGTATAACAATGTGAACTTAGGACTTGCATTTAGTTTATATGTCATAATAGTTGGTAGAATCACTTGCATTAGGATGTATATAATGGTTGCATCATGGCATATAGTTGCATTTAGATAAAATGTTTTTGAAAAGTGCCTAATTGGGAACTTTGACAAGAGCAACTAAGCCATTACAAATACTTTTTCAACTTAAGACTTTGCCTACTAGAATGGTTGTAAACCACCCTAAATTGTGTCATACTAGTGTCTTTTGACCCATGACCCAAAGCCTAGTCAAGGGTTTGCATGTGAGTCACCTATTCCAACCCCGTGATGCGATGTGGACTTGGTTAACTTGTCTAGGTGACCTTGATTGACCTTGTGGTAAGGCAACCGAAAAATACTTTCTATCAATAAGTTTGAAGTGCTCATTTCGAAGATTTTGTTATGTGGAAATAATTTATTACTAAGGAAACTTCAAATGTTATGAAATGTTGAAATGTTGAGAAATTTAGTCGTTTTGATGGAGGCGTACCACTTCGATGTGCTTTGGAGAGGGATCCATTGAATTGGGCCCCCACACGGTTGTGAATTCAACCGCCCAGAGACAGAGTGACTATCACCCCGAAAAGCTATTGTCTAGAGGTTAACCGGTTGCCTAATAAGCGATTGGCGAAAGCAAAGAACACTAGCCCGGAAGGGACAAACCCCATCTCTAATTTTTGAAATGTGAAAGTTGAATGAGGTCAATTTTTGAATATTAGTCATATCCACCCTTGTTTGCAACGATTTGAGCATTTCATTCCCAAAAAGCCTTTTTGTCAAGCCACTTTGTCAAGCTTGGGACGATCCATGACCTTTACTTTTGTAGAGAATTCGAGACTTGTCATGTCATATGCTACTAGCATCATAGGGATCATCATTCCATAACCATCCGATCGCTCTTGACGAAAGCATTTGGAAATTGAGGACGAAAGTAGTCTAGTTTAACACCATTTGGAGGTGATTTAGTGCCATCCTCTTAGCCTTAGTAGTTTGTTGAACTAGTATTTGTGAAGGAATATATGCTCTTAAATTTGTTCCTCTTCAGTTGACTCCGCCACTTGATGAGGAAGTGGCTATTCTTTTTGTAGATGCATCCATTATTTCATTTTGTGTGCTTAATGAGTGGATGTGTCGCCATTTTGGCAAGACCCACCTTGCCTTGCAAGAAGGCATCCTACCTCATGGTTGTCTTGTTGTGAGTTGAAGGGGCGGAGTGAGACCCCCTAATTGTCTCATATCGGTTATATTAGTAGGTTAGTCTAAATAAAGGTCTAGTTTTAGTCACCTCTTTACTCGGGACGAGTAAAGGTTCGGTTTGGGGATATTTGATGTTACCATTATTTGCGCACATTTAGTCCCCTAATTGAGCCTATTTCGCATACTATTATAACATTCTATGGCCATTTTATCCGTCAAAACCTTCCTTTTTGCTTTTCTATCGCATTTCATATGTTTTGTAGGAAAGAAGATAATAAGGCGGAAATTCCCGTCTTTCGTGCGTATTCGGAAGCTATTTGACGATATTTGATGGACTAGTATGAAGAGGAAGCGAGAACTAAAGACCAATCCCACAAGAATAAAAAGGAAGTGAATAGGATGCTACCACAAAAGACGAGCGGGTTTCTCATAAGACGCCCGACCTGCTCATACAACCCGTGCGTCCCACCCACAAGACGCCCGGTTTCCTCCAAAGAATCCGAGCGGATTCCCACGAAGACGCCCGGGCACCACCTCAACAATCCGCCCCTCTTCCTCTTAAGACGCACGGATTCCAGTCCAGCGCAAAATCCGTTTTCTCAAGTTTCAAGAAAGATGCCCTTCCTTCGAAAAATACCGGCGTTTCCCTGCTCTAAACTCAAAAGTGTAATTACTAATTTAGCCTTAGTTAACCTAGTGAATTCCTACTATAAATACCCCAATTGTAATAACAAAAGGGGGGGATCTTAGCTAGAAGAAATTCCTCTTATATTAGATTAAGAGTAGATTAGAATAGATTACTCTTTAATCTTTCCACAAATCTCACATTAATCTCTCCTTGATTATTGTTCAACTTTATCATTCAAGTTTATTATTGGGTAATTGAAGATTATTGGGTTTATTGGGAGATTGACAACCTTCCATCAATCATCAAGTTCTTCTATTATTCTTTGCTTTATTGTTTGGATCATCTTAAGTTGGTATAATTCCTTTACTCTTTAATCTTTATTGTTCATTTTCTTCATCCTATTATCATGTTTATACTTGTTGTGATGTTTGACACCATTAATGACATGTTTCCCATGATAATGAGTGAGTAGTCTCTTAGCTAGGATTAGTGGGTAATTAGGGGAAACCAATATGGGATTGATTCATGCTTAATCTAATATGTTCACATGATTAATTTGCTTGCTTGTTGTGATGTCAACTTTATGCATATGTTTTGTTTGATGAAATGCTAAGCCTATGAATCCTTGCATTTACAACCATCTCTTATCTACTCAACTTGACTTGTAAGATATAAACCAACTCGAGTCTTGTTAGACCATGCATAGAAGTTGATTAGGAGGAAAGTAAGTCGACTTGTAGGTGTTGTACAATCTAATAGATTCGGCTCCGGGACCCAACTCTTCCTAAGAACCGTAAGATATAAACCAACTCGGTTCCTCCACAACATTAATTGCTTGCTTATAATTGTAAACATGTTTGTATGATCAAAACCATGAATCCCCTATGACCCCATGATATCCTAGCACTTTTAATCATTTGTTTACATCCTTCCTTTTATTGCTTGTTTTACCTTTGTGCTTTTATTAGTCTAGAACACAACTACAAACACATCAAATCGTGACACTAGCATAAATTGAGGTAGATAGACTTAGAACCCAAAGCACACCGTCCCATGGATCGACCTCGACTTACCGCTAACTAGTTGTTTGTTGAGTATTATAAATGTGTTTGATTGGATGTGTGATGACCAACTCTTGTCCATCAACATCTTTGGGACCCGAGCTTCTCCTCTTTGGTGGCCTCATCACATCCGGGCTAGCTCCATCAACATAGTCCTCAAAGAAGGCACGGTTGGCCTTGCCAACCTCTCGATACTTCAAGTCAACAACATCGTCCTTACGAGATTTGGACCTTTCCTCCAAGGTTTGAGCTCTTGACCATTTGACATAAGCGGAAGTCACCCATGGCGTGGCAACGGGGTTTCGTACCTCCCAAAGCGGCCGAGTGGCCCACCATCTTTCGAAGACCTCCACAAGCTCGGAGTTTCGAAAAACGTTCTCTTGGACAAGGGTATCTTGAGCGGGCACCTTTTGTTGATGCCCCATCTGCCTCATGAGCCTTTCGGGATAGATGAAGGAAGCAACCTTCAAGCCCACCACCATCAAAGAACGAGAGCTAGCACCCAAAGCCGGCAACCCCGTGAAGGGCCTCAAGTGCCACCATGGCACCATCCAACGGATGTGAGGACCACTCTCCTCCCCCAATCTCGCGGTCTAATAGGCCTCGGTGGATGCAAAGCAATCCGAATACAACTTCTTCCTCATGGTAAGGTGACAGAAGGAATAAGAAGAAGTATCAACCGGAGGCTCTACATAGCTTAGCCTCTCAAATAGCCACACTTGGAGGATCCTTGGAGATCCAAACGAAGGAGCTTATCCACAAGAGCCCTTCTTGTCCAAGGCTTGGATGATCTCGCCAAGCACTAACCATGATGGATCCCTACCATGCTCCACTTGCTCGACTACGTGCACAAGGGTCATGCTACCATAGCATTTTGGCCCCTCCTTCTTCAAAGAATCAACAAAGAGGTATGCATGGACAAGGCAAAAGTCAAGAGCCGTCCTCCTAGCCACCTCCGACACATTGGCATCCAATCGGTTTGAAAAAATGTTGATAAGAGCCAACATATCCACACCATGAGGAGCAAGGAGAAAGTTGACTTGACTTGTTGACAAACCCAACATTGAACGGAATTTTTCCTTATAACACAACCGAGTCGGGGGAAGCACCAGAACACAGCCCGGCCACCCACCAATGGCTCCTAATTCTTCGGCAAGAGGACATATTTCACCTTTCGGGAAAATGAAAACATGATGTTTCGAATCCCAAAACCGAGAGCATGCTTCAAGAAATGAGGATTGCACCTTGACTTGACGAAGCACCAACGATTGACCAACTCCCATGTAAACGAGTTCATACTTCTCGGGAGGCGACAAATCCCGACACCATTGTCGCAACACATTTTCAAAAGCATCCATGAATAATTTTGTGGAATAAGAAGAAAGGTTTTTGTAGAGATGTTTTTCGTGTTTCGGATGATGAAACAATGAAGCACAAACATCCCTATTTATACAAAACAATCAGCGCGTTTTCCCGAAAAATGGGAGAGCTGGCTTCTATCGCCAATTGGCTCGCGCCTCTTTGGGGCTGTTCTCAGGATACCAACCTTGAATTGTCCCTTTCAAGTTGTGTTTCTCCCTGACACCTCAAACCTCCCGCCAGAATGCTCGCGCCTCTTCGGGCCTATCCAGGATGTTTTGTGTTTTCTCACACTCACATTTCCTCATTTTCGCGTTTTACAAAATCCGACACGGTTTCCATGACGCAGCTTTAAACATACGGGTTTTTCTCTTTTTTTAAGGGGGAAGGCTAGTCGCCCCGATTCGCGACGGATCGTTTCCATATGAGGAAGGGCTAGTCACCCCGATCCGCGACGGATCGTTTCCATGTCAGTCGAAATTCCGAAAATTTTTCGCTTTTTTCACAAAAATCGAAAATTGATTACACGACGTCAGTTTTCTTCAAAATTTCAAGCTTTCACAAATCCGAGTCTTGATCTCACAAAAATCAAAAACCAAAGCAAAAATCTACTTTAAATTCACCCCCTAACAGTTCGAGTTTGATTTTTTTGTTTTGATTCGAGTCGCAAATCCATTTCAACAATTTCGATACAATTTAATTCAAGACACGAGTTAATTGTTCAATTTTCAAATCATTTTTTTTGAGAAGTCCAAACGTAACGACTCGTCGCGGAAATTTCAAAATATCATTTCAAATTTCAATTTTAACTTCGAGTCATCGTGGTTAATTTTGTTTTCAATCAAATGCTTTTTACGTGTTCACTTTTATGCGTATGTGCTACATGTTGCCTGTTTTCTACACTAACGATGCAGGAACTAGTGCGACACAGAAGGGAACTGACAGCCGACATCGCTTCTCCGAAACACAACACACACAAAAATGAGCCGAAAATCACAAATAAACCACAATCCAAAATCACATATATACAAACCGCCTCACGAAAAATACATCGACACATGTTTGATACAAACGACTGACCATACAAACAGCAGCTAGTACAGACATCTATTATACAGACACTGGCCTAAATCAACGAACTGGGGGCTATCTGCCACCTACCGAACTAAGCACTCCCTATCCTCTCGATCGGAAAAGAAAAGGAGCAACACGGGAAACCGAGGAGCAACGACGGAAGCAGAGGTGGTTACCATGGCGGTAACACCTAGCTCCTACTCCATGACAAAAATAAATACAGTGTCTGCCAGACTTTGGATGATTAGGAGGCCAAGAACCATGATGTGGCGCACCACCCTGTTGTTGACCCCCAATCATCAGCCATCCTGCCTATGAGTCACAATGAAAAGGACAAGTCGGCCATGTCAGCCGCCTCCCCTCCTCTGCGGAAGCATCCTCTACCACCATCTTGGCTCTGGCAGCCTCCCTGGTCGCTTCTGCTCCCCTAGGATCCTCCTCCTCCTCCTCCAAGGCATCAACGACAGACCACGTAGGTCCCAGACGCCCCCCTACAACCAAAGGAAATGAAAGAATGTCAGCCGAAATTTCGGCATTACGACGACATAAAATGGGAAACTCCAAGAAAAACCTGCAAAGCAAAACAAGGGTAATCCTGCCCGAACCCAACCAAACAAAACAATCTACAAAAAACGCACAAAAAACGACTCGCCCTTCTTTTCAAGCAAAAGACGAGTCAAAAAAACAAAAACGACACCTCGAGACCCACACAAGGTCAGCCAACAGCCCAAAACAAAACGTTCCCAATGCGATGGGGTAGTTTCCTACAGCTCAAAAAAGGCAATTTTACGCTAATTTGAGCGCAAACAGGTCAACATTTCAAAACACGACCACAACGAGACAACGTGATTTTACCACGTCTCAAAGCGACCTAAACTACCAATGAGGTCCATTTCAAGGCAAACTGACTCAATTTAAGCTCAAACAGACGCTTATTTTGTCAGACATAAGACCGTCGCAAAAGGCAAAATTCCAATTTTGCCCACAATACCCAAGAAAGGTTCAAAGTGACAAACAAGGTCTTCCTGACTACAATACAACCTAGTGGGGCCCACAACTCAAGCAAATAAACTTGACTTTGTGAAATGAGACGGTTTCCTCATCTCATTCACGTTTTTCGAGCATAGGGAGCGGGAATGGGGACCAAAATGCAAACTAAAAGCACCCCTATACTCCTAAACAGGTTTCTAACCTAATGCAATCATCAATTTCACTCGAAATTGGCTCATTCAAAACGCCCAATTTGATTTTTAATGGTATAAAAATTCGCCCTCATTCAATCAACAAAAAGACCAACAAATTCAAATGGATTCAAGAGGAATTACATACCTTGAGATGACATATTGATAATGGCACAAGCTTGAGCAAGAAGCAAAACCAAAAATGGCAATTTTTTGGTCGGTTTTTTTCAGTTTGTTTGAAGAAGACGAAGTGAATGGGATCGTCCTGATCCTCACGTCTTTTTACAGAATAAAAGGGGAGCTCCCTTCCTTCGCCGAGTAGCTCACGCCTCATTCAGGCGTTCCTATTTTATTCAGCGGACTTTTGGGCTTTGGCCCAGTTCCACACACGTTTTCTCAAAATTTCAATGACGGAACTAAAGATCGTCATTTTCAAGTCAAAAATCAATAATAGTGAAATTCAAAATTCACTATTTCTTCAAAATTCAAACGGCGGCAATTAAAACCGTCATTTCAAAAATAATAGTGAAATTCAAAATTCACTATTTCTTCAAATTTCAAACGGCGGCAATTAAAACTGTCATTTCAAAAATCAATAATAGTGAAATTCAAAATTTACTATTTCTTCAAAATTCAAACGACGGCGATTAAAACCGTCATTCCAAAAAAATAATAGTGAAATTCAAAATTCACTATTTCTTCAAATTTCAAACGACAGCGATTGAAACCGTCATTTCAAAAATAATACTGAAATTCAAAATCCACTATTCCTTCAAATGTCAACGACGACAACAAAAACCGTCACTTCAAAAACAATAATAGTGAAATTCAAAATTCGCTATTTCCACGGCGGCGTCAAAAGCCCCATCTGTAAAAAAAACAAGCAGGTAGCGGGATTCAAACCCGTTATCCCCACAAACATTCAATACAAATACCGAGATTCCCCAACAGGATGTCGGGGGCTTCCTCGCAAAGCCCGTTATTTCAAAACACGCCCGTCCAACGCGGCCATTTCCACAGTCGATCAATCGACCCCTCATCATAGCTGGCGGGCCTTATAATCGCATATAGCTGGCGGGCCTTATAATCGCATATGGTTGGCGGGCCTTACAATCGTATATGGCTGGCGGGCCTTACAATCGCATATGGCTGGCGGGCCTTACAATCGCATATGGCTGGCGGGCCTTATTATCGCATATGGCTGGCGGGCCTTACAATCGCATATGGCTGGCGTGCCTTACAATCGCATATGGCTGGCGAGCCTTACAATGCATAAGGCTGGCGAGCCTTACAACGCACCGCGGCTGGCGAGACCCCTCATGTATGCACCGCGGCTGGCGAGCCCCCTCATATACGCGCAGCGGCTGGCTAGCCCCTTCATATACGCACCGCAACTGGCGAGCCTTTGTCCGCAAACAGTATACAACTCAAGGACATATCCCGAAGATGCCTCAGGTATGACTCCTTCTTATGGCTGGCGAGCCTTTGTACGTAGTCTAACGGACTTTGAACGACCCGCACAGACAGTCGACATACTCTAAACTGTTCCCGACGACAGGTCCTTGGCTCGTACCCTAGATTCCCCTTGGCGTTGCCCTTCCCGACGGCAGGTCATTGGCCCGGATCCTTTCGAGCCGCCTCGACGTCGCTTGGGTCTCCAGGTTGTAATCTTCGATTGACCTTGGGGCTCTACTTTGACTTTCGCCCTGTCCAAGCCTCAGTCAAAGTGGGGGCTCTGTAGATACCCAGTATCTGTTGAGACTCCAACAAACACCCGATGATTATTGGACTACAACATGCTTATGAATCACAGCGTTTGATCGACAATTTGTGTACAACTATACGTCGGAAAACTTAAAACGATTTCGAAAATAAAACATTTCAAAACTTTTCAAAAGTACCTGGAGTGTTTAATGCATGACGACGGGGTCGCAATGACACTAACTAGAGTCAAAATCGACACCGGACCAAAAACAGACTCAAAATTCAAATCCCGACTCCAACAACGAGTCAAACCGAGTCAAACACAAAAAACAAACCATTCAAATGCTTCTATGTTAAGATATCCCGGAATCTTACACAGTCAAGTACCAAACATGTTCATCCAAATCCTAGGATAGAACAAATCATGATTGCATTCGTGTGATACTGACAAGACACCTCGAAGACTTGCGACGTGGCTGGCGCCTCTTTGAGCAGCCCAGGTGGCCACGTCGCTCAAAACACACACAACCACCCATTCTCCTATAAATACCCCTCAAATGCCACCATTTGAGAGTTACGCGAGTGTCCGCCCCCTCATTTCTCCCTTAAAATTCTAGACTCGACTTCCTAAGTCACAATCCGACACGTGTTTACGACCTACGGATCGTAAACACAAGCCTTACACATTGTTTGATACCATCATCGTGCATTAAACCACTTGACCGACCATCTCGACCACTACACCATCACTAAACTTAACAAAACACTCTTTTTACTTACCAAAACGGTTTTAAACCGAGTTTTCCGACAAAACGAGTTGATACACTTACGTCGATTTCTCGACATAAGCCTAACACGTAAGTACGAGGGTGTAAAAATCTTATTTTGTCATGTTTTCATATGCTTTCATGACTACAACATGCTAAATCATGCATAACATGGTCCAAAACATTGGAAGAATGAGCCAAAACTGGATTTTTGGTTGAGGCAGAGGCTACTTACGTAGCACACAGGCCCGCGCCTAAAGCAGCCTGCCTCACCCTTAAATCCAAACCGTGTTTGGTCTCTTCATCTCCTTTATTTTGATTTCATACTTGTAATTGGTTTTTACCATTTCAAGTATATTCAAACCATTTTTACAAGTTTTTAACCATAAAACATTTTTCACCCTTGGTTCCAAATATCATGACGGTTTAATCCGTGTTTCGGTGATAATATTTGGTTAATTACATTTTAAAAGGTATTTTAAAACCTTTTATTTCATTTATTTAAATTTTGGAGGGTATTTTAAAGCCTTTCATCATTTCTTACATTTTCAAAACAAATGTATTAGTCACCAATACAAAGTCATCCTTGGTTCCACATACCATGTCGGATTTTAACCCGAATACGATGATGAATATTGACTAATTATATTCAAATGAACTTAAAACAATTAGTTCATAATCATTTTCACAACTATTCATGTCAAGCATACAAAATCGAACCCGACATCGAATATTGTCAAAACAATGACGATTATTCAAGTCTCGTTCTTCAAATCAACACAAAAGCGATCTAAACGGCCTTTTCAAACCAAAACGGGTTCAAACACCCGTTCTTCAAAACAATTGACAAACTTTTTCAATAGTCAGAACACGTCTTCCATCGTTGACTGACTCGCGCCTAAACAGGCCACTCCTTTTTTCTATTTTCAAACCAGGGGAGACCCTTTTGCATCGTCAATAGGCTCGCGCCTCTTTTGGCTGCCTGATGCAGGGTTTGTTCCTCTTCCAGCACTTGTCGAGGACGATCCCGACTTCGGTTAACCCGAATACAGGATGGATCAGACGACGAACTTGCTCATTCAAACACCATATTTGCAAAATGCCTTACTAAGACAAACGGATCACGTTATGCACCATAAACCTAATTCGGTAAATGGATGTCTAATTTCCGTCTTGCATGAAAATCAACGTTAAATCCAACTCGACATCTTATACTTGATACTTTGATTAAATCAACCGACTTAGAAAGCTCACATGTTAGGTTTAAACTAGTGGATGCGCATTCATGCATTTACCCGTTTTATCAACTTTTGCATTCAACCAACTAAGATCGATCAGTAGAGGCCGCTACCGCGGGCGGGATTGGGTGTCTGATTAACGGGCTTCCCAATACATACCTTCACCTCTTAGTCAGAAACTTTGGATAGTGGACGACCTTATCCAGGGCGCACGAGAGTCATTCTAGAGATAGGATGATAAAGAGGGACGATTCCTTATCTTTAGTACCTATGTCAAACCCTGTTTCGTGCTTCGTTTAACCGAGGTATAAAGTTGATTCGAATGGGTTCCAATCATTCCACAAATGCTTGGTGGCGACTCCGAACATCTCTAATCGTTTCGAGACCCTTGCCGAGACGAAACTGACCGATCTAAAACGATCCGGTCGAGAGCATTCTTACGCCGCCGAGCGTGGCTTTCAAAAGACTGCTATACGTCAGCAGAATAGCCAGGCGTATAGGTGGCTATGTCCACAACATGATATGTCCTTAACTTAATTCTAGGACTTCATGTGGATCTCATTGATGTTACACTTTAACAATGATCATCTTCATCTTACGCTTCTCTTGATTCAAGCTTGAGTGCCTAAATAATAAACGCTACAAAACATACCAAGCTCATAAAAGCGTAAAATAAAATAGCTTAGAAATAAAACGTTAACTTGACATGCTTCAAAACATATAAAGACCCAGGGTCAACGAAAACCTTGTCTCCAACGCATGTCAACATCCCCAAAATCGACATTAAAGAATGCACAAATCCGAACCCATGTGTCAGAAATTATGCTACGCAAATCCTCTTTCAAAAATGCCAAAAGAATGATATTTTCTTCTTTATCCACCAAATAAGAGACCCTAAAGGTAGGTCTAATGGTTAATACAAATATTTCCATAAAAATATTTGGAGATGAATATGTTGTAAAGGTAAGAGTCAAGATTATAAAAAATATTTTTTCTTTTGAATTGGGAAGAATGAAAGATGCACAACAATGGAGTTTAAAGGAGAGCCAAAGAAAGAGAAGGCGTGCGGCTGTTTCACGCGAGAAACAGAATGGGAAGCATGTTGTCTGTTGGGTTAGGTTTTCTTTTATAAGATGACTGATAGATTGGCTTTTGGTCCATCAGTATATATGTTGGATCATCTGGTTACAAATCGGATTTGATATCATTAAAACGCTAAGAGAACTTATATAAGAGAGCTGGTTATTAAAATCAAATAACAAAAAAGGTGCACAGACATTTTATCCCTTTTTTAACTGAGTTAAATTGAGAAAATAATAAAATAGAGTATGGAAGCGATAAATACATATATTCAAAACACATTATTGAACGTCAAAATAATTAATTTAATAAGGAACTTTCGAATAAAATATTATTATAAAACGCGGGGGTGTTACATGCGCGGTCTACAAACTAGTCAACGCTAGCCGTAGAGAAGTCAACACAATAAGAAATGCTAAACTTTCGTTCAAAAGATTCCGCTAACACATTTAATGGACAAGAGAAGAGGCGATCATGCAACGATATTTACAATCAAAATGAAGCTAATGAAGCTGGTATTTTGTAATACCCGGCCTTAGTGGGACCCGTACTTCGACCTTGGGATGCGTTAGAGGAAGGAAAAGATAGCCTACACTAGACTAGAGCCTAGACCTTGTGGTGTTGCAGCAGATCGAGTGGGTTTACTCGGTCGAGTGACCGAGTGGAGTGCTACTCGGCCGAGTGAGTCCACTCGACCGAGTGGACTCGGCACTCGGTCGAGTGCCGCTGTTTTCAGAATACGAGATTTACCCCCTTTCTCCCCTAACCCTAAAATCATTTCCACCTTTCTTCTTATCTCTCCAAACTCCCTCCCCTCTCTCTAAAATGCTTCCAATGCTCTTCCTTTGGCCTTCAAGCTTGGATGAATGGTGGATCATGCCTCCTATGCCCCGATCTACCTTTGTAAGTACAAATTTTACCCTTTCCTCTTTGTCTCATGAGTAAATTCGAGTTAGGGTTTACTAAGAGAGGTTAATTAGTATTTAGTTAGGTAAAGTGAGTAATTAGTAACTTATAATGAGGGATTTTATGTTGTAATTTAGTATAGAGAGAATTGTGATAGTTATTACATGGTTTATGTAGGATGAGATAGTTTTATGAGATGGATATTTTGGTGATTTCGATTAGCTTGAGGATTATGCTTAAAGGTAGGTTATCCTACTTGGATTCAATGTTGTGTAAGCATGTTTGTACGTCTTCCTTTGTCATATGCATTCATAAATTGGTTAGTGTGTCATATGGGTATCGAAAGGGTTGTTATTCATAACATGTGGGAGGGAATTCATGAATTGGTCATATGCTTATTGTGGCTCCTCCATTTTCTATGTATAGTTGTGAATGAATTATGTTGGAGACCTTTGATGGTGGTGGTTGATTGTTGAGGAGACTTAAGACGGTTGAGAAACCGTCTTACGCTCGGGTCGCCCCTTGGAGATTCCCACTCCAAGAAGAATGTGCACATTAATGACTTGAGTACGGAGGGACGCGTGTGGTTGAGGCGCGACGTCTAGCAGGGGATCCGGTTGGCTTCCGGACCCGGTACGTCTGGGTGTGTCCCGGTACCTAGTGTGAGAGTCGGTATGTCTGGGCCTGTCCTGGTACCGGTATGATGGTTATGGGTATGTCTGGGAGTGTCCCGGTACCGGTAAGATGTTGGTTTATTCGAGTCTCATTCATATAATCAACATGTTGTATAGTTCCTCATTATGTCATGTCTTGCATTTATCATTGAAACTGACGTTTGTTGTGTCCGTGTAAATGTCACCTATTTCCTGGGTGGCCTGTGTTGATCCATATGATATTTTCGATCATATGGGGAGCAGTTATTTATAGGTTAGCTTTGGTAGCATGCAGGAGAAGGGATGAGGCTTGATGATCTCCGAGTCGGGCATGTTTGATTAGATTAGCTTAGGGGTCATGACTTGTAATCTTTCGTTATTCATTTATTCGTTGTAAACCATTAAACATTCTATTTATAAAATTGTTCTTGGACTGTATCTCCGATTTCACTACCTCGGGGTAGTAACGCTCCAATTATCTTGGCCGGATAGTTGGGGTGTTACAAAGTGGTATCAGAGCGACGATTTTGGAACCTAAACGGTGAACCAAAATGAACTAGGCGTGTCTATTAAAAATGAACCCGACACGAGTCCAATGGGAGATCGGTTTTGGATGAGTGGGCGCCCTCATATCAAAACTAGTGCCTATTGCCTCGGTTGGTCACTACATGGGTGGTTACAAGTAAGGGTGAACGTTATTGACAATGTTGTATGATGGCATGAACGATATGGTTGTTGCTAGACTCTTGCATGCTATGAAATTTCACGTGTGTATAAATGGATATACATGTCTTGACATCTCTTGGAAAATGATAATCCCATTCCCTTGATGCATGTTATGCGGTTATCTAATGCTTGATAGAGTTATTGTTAGTATATAGATGACAACATTTCGGCATGGTAAGTGCAAGTGTGGATGTAGGGAATAAGGATCGACAACCTTGGTGTTGCATGAGCTAACTCAGGATGATTCACCGATAAGTGGTGGACTCCCGAACCTTGTATTGCCTTGCGAGAAATCCGTCGATAAGCCCTTAGTGAGAATTTTAAACAAAACGGGATCACTTGACCGAGTGCGAGAATCAACTCGGCCGAGTAAGCGAGCACTCGACCGAGTGGACCCTGGACTCGACCGAGTGGACCTGGTTCCAGGGGGTTATACATTCTGGAAAACCCGTAACTCGACCGAGTGGGTCATCCACTCGACCGAGCGGTCTTATACTCGACCGAGTGCACTCGGCACTCGACCGAGTGGGTTCACACGGGCTGAGTTACTCGGCTTAAAGCCCTTATTTTTCCCCAATTCTTCATTCTTATCTTCATACCTTCATATCTTCATCCCTTCCAACACCAAATTCTCCCAAAAACCACTATTGTTGCTCTTACTTGCTTGGAATTCATCCTATTTCTCCACCTTTTTCATCTAATTTCACTAATTTGGTCAAGGTAAGCTAATTCATCTTCTTCCATCTTTTTCCCCAAATTTGAATTTCTTAGATCTACTTCTAAATCCTACAAGTTTTGTGAACTAATTGTTCCTTTTGCTTAATTCATGGTACTAGTAAGCTTTTAATGCCATTGTTGTAGATAAAAATCAAATTTTTGGTAGAAAATTTTTATTCACCATTGAAGAACTCGAATTGGGTGTTCTTGAGTCAATGGTTGGATTTTTGGTGATTGTTGTTCTGTATAGTTAGACAACAAAGGCTTAACTTTTGGTGTCATGGATGGATCTAGCATAATATGTGTAAATTTCGTCTTAAAACTCCGTCTTAAATTTTCGAATTTTAGACAAGTCATGCCCAAATTTTGATTTTTCATGAGCAAAACTTAGTTTAATTACCTTGTTGGACTACTATCTTCGCTGATAATGTATTGTATAAACCAAAATGAAATCGATTTTGTCTTAAAACTTGGGTGAAAAATCTTCTAAGTTCTTCTAAAATTCCCATGAATAATGCATTCTTGTGCCTTAATGGTGATTTTCCTATGTTGTAGTATTGGGGATTTTATGATTACTACCACCTTATAAGAGCGATAAAAGAAATTGTGTCTCAAAGTCTTGAAAACCAACACTAACCATATTAAATTTTAAATTTATACTTACTACTTGTGCTACTACTTACATGCTCAATTTAAAAGTTTTCTTATGATAAAGAAGCACTTCACTCACCCAAATTCCCTTTTTAAATTTTGACAAGCTAAATTTTATTTCTACCAACTTTGACGAAATTATTGTTAATGTTAATGTCATGTAATCACTTAAGTAAAACTTTGAAGTGTAGTGTGTTATGGGTGAGTCGAAATTTGACAAGTCGGGTGAAAAATTGGAATGATACATGTAATTAAGGTCATGCTTAAACTCATGTTATGATACAAGGATCTTTAAATTACGAAAAATAATATATTTTTTTTTGTAACATAAGAAAATTTTGAGAGGGCAATTAAATTACAAGAAATTATAATAGAAATCCCCCTTCTTTTGGTGTCTATAAAATTGAGAAGTTGGGAAAATTCTATCCATATTCAAAACTTTGCTACAAATTCTTACTTTTCTCGTTCCATACCTTGTGTGATCTCCTCTGGTAGCATGGCAAGTAACGCTAGAGGCGGTCGTGGAAGGAACAGTCGTCAACCTCAACAAGAAGCACCACCCACTATCACCCTCCTCGACTACCCATCCATAGCTTTTGAGAGTGAGGAGCATCGGGACAAGTTTGAGGTCCTAGTCACTAGGAGGATGGCCCCGACCAAGTGTATGTCGGTGAGTACCTTGGAGGCCCTAGGGATAGAGAAGGAGGTGCATAACATCTTCACGGTTCTTGGATTGGAGGGTTTGTACACCTTGGAGGAGATAAGTTACCGCAACCTCACCCTGGAGTTTTTGAGCTCCTTCACCTATGACAAGGGTGAAAGAGTTAGTGTGCCCATATGTCCAGAATATTGTATAACCGATTAATTCTATGTGGCTACAATGTTCAGATAGGAGCCGCTTATAATCTGAGTCCTAAATGAGTTAGGATTCGGGTAGTATTAATCGGTCCTAGAGAGTCACACACTAGATAAGTTTTGGGCAATTATAATTAATATAGATTAATTATTATAAAGGTAATAAGAATAATAAAAGATTATTTTATTAGACTTTCCATATCCTAGATAGTCGAGGATTCTCCTTGAACTCCCTATATATAGAGATATAAGGGGAGATGTTTAATGATCAGTTTTTCAAAAAGACAAAAATCTCAAGGGAGAAAGAGGGAAGAAAATTGTCCTTAAATTTGTACAATCATACATGCTCATATTGTGCGGATACAAGTAGAGGCGCAACACTTGGGGCGTTATTGTGAGATGGTCTCATAGATTATAATATTATTCAAGCAGCTGCAATTTGGATTTATATACTTCTTATTATCAGCATCTTATTGGAGTTCTTCCACATCCAAGTAAGTTTGCTAATCACCCATTTGTTAACATGCATGAGGTCTTGGGAATTCTGTAATTCAAATCTTAATACTTAACATGCATGAGGTCTTAGGAATTCTGCAATTCAAATCTGTTGAAAATCGTTACAAAACCCTTCAGTGGTATCAGAGCGAATATGTATTGTTAAGTATTAGATTAAAAGGTTGCGCCTTTAGATATAATTGTTGTATCTATGTTTTTGTTCTTGAGTTACAAGATTAGGGCTTTTAAATTGAATTAGTACAATTAATGCAATTGTTGTATGTTGTTAAACATTAAATTTAGGATTGTATCATAATAGATGTTCACTTGTATCGTTATATTTGATATTATGATGTAGTCCTTTAATTCGATTAAAAGAACCCTAATTTAATTGATTTTAAGAAAGCCCTAATTTGTTGTTTTTTTTTGGTGAAAGGTTAGTATATATAAATCAAAGAATAGAGTCTCCCACAATTACAAACTATGCAAGTAAAGATACCAACTCAAAATACAAGGAACTAAGCAATAGAAGTTTAAATCGAAATAGAAGCCAACCAGGCCCCTTCTCTATTAGAAACGACTCCTGTATTCTTTGCCCAGAATCTCGCAATCACATCTTTAAGAGCCTGCCTGACCAGATACTCAGGCTTGATCACCAGCCTATCCAGTCTAGCCTTGTTCCTAGCCCTCCAAATAGCGTATAGAACTGCAACATGCGCTGCACAGATAATCCTCTTCTGCAAAATAGTGCCACCATGGTGTCTTGTAAACCAACTAGCCAAACCAGTAGCAGGGAATGACTTGTGCAGGTACTGCTGAAGAACACTGATGCAGTGATTACTAAAGCAACAGTCAAAAAATAAGTGTTTGTGTGTCTCAGCGTTGCTGCCACACAAGTAACAGTCGGGATGCACACTACTTCCCATTCTGATCAATCTGTCATTAGTCATGAGTCTGCCTTTCATTGCTGCCCATTAAATATAAGACGTCTTAGGGATGTTAAGAGAATTCCAGCAAACACGAAACCAACTGACCTTAGGCTGGGCAGTCCTGAGCCAGTTGTACCCATCCATAACCTTATAAGGGACATCCTTACCAAGCCACGTTCCAGAAGAGTAAGCAGGAGCAAAAACTTTGAGAAGGTGAGCAATCTTACGCCAGGACCAACTACAATCCACATGTGGTTCATAGCTAGTCCACTCACAGCCCTTCATATAGACATGATTAACCCACCTCACCAACAAGTGATCTTTTTTGGTAGCCAACCACCAAACATATTTGCCCAATAAAGCCTTATTCCAAGTTTTGGTAGCTTTGAGACCTAGACCTCCCTCTTCTTTAGGGGTACAACAGCTTTCCCAATTAACATTAGGAGCAGACACATAAGAATCCTTACCCCGCCAAAGGTAATTTCTACAAATGGCATCAATTTTGTTAAGAATACCATTAGGGATCAAGAAGATAGAGGACCAATAAGAATGTAACCCAGAGAGCACATAATTCACAAGGGTTAGTCTACCTGCATAGGATAAATGTTTAGCACCCCAGGATCTGATCCTTGCAGTAATTTTATCAGTGAGCTTCATCCCATCAGCCTTAGTTAACTTCCTAGAAGAAATAGGCACTCCCAGATATTTAAAAGGGAGCACACCCCTCTTAAAACCAGATACTTGCAGGATAGAACCCATAGCACCCTGAGTCATCCCATTAAAGTATATTTCAGACTTATCTTTGTTGAGGCAGAGTCCTGAAGCCATAGAAAAGGTGGCAAAAGATCTTAAGAGCCACATGATTGAGAGCTCATCCCCTTTAGAGAATAAGAGCAAATCATCAGCAAATAGTAGATGATTAAGCTGAATAGCACCACAAAGAGGATGAAAATGGAAGTCAGGCTGTTGCCCCACCACTCTTAACACCCTGGAAAGGTACTCCATACATAGGGTAAATAGAATGGGTGAGAGAGGATCACCTTGTCTCAAACCCCTACTACCATGAAAGTAACCAAGGGAGTTGTCATTCAATGATAAAGAGTAAGAAGTAGTAGAGACACACACCATAACCAGATCAATAAATTTCTGAGGGAACTTTAAAGCAAGCAGCATTTGATGCAAAAAATCCAACTCCATAGACTCATAAGCTTTCCTATGGTCTATTTTGATAAGACATCTTGGAGAAGCAGATTTCCTTTTATATAGCCTCACTAAGTCTTGGTAGATTAGGACATTCTCAATAATATTCCTCCCCTGAATGAATCCACCTTGACTACAATCCACAATATCAGGCAATACCTTCCCCAATCTAGCACACAAAAGTTTTGCAATACATTTATAAATAGTATTGCAACAAGCAATAGGTCTAAAATCAGTGACACTACTAGGATTAGGTATTTTTGGGATAAGAGTAATGTTTGTGCTGTTAAGTTGCTTCAAAAGTTTACCAGTTGAGAAAAAATTGTTGATAGAATGGTAGAGATCCTTCCCCAAAATCTCCCAGGAGTCCTTGAAGAACTGGCTTGTGTAGCCATCAGAACCTGGTGACTTAGAAGCAGGAATAGAAAATAGGCAATTTTTAACCTCCTCCATACTAATAGGCCTAAGCAACTCAGTTATATGCTGAGAATTAATTAGCTTACCAGTCCTGACAGTAGGGACATGGACCTTATGAACAAGAGTAGAAGTACCCAACAGTTGCTTGTAATAATCCAAAAAGGCAGTTTCAATAGCAGCAGGCTCACTATGCTGAGTACCATGGACATCTTTAATCTGAAAAACCTTATTATGAACATTCCTGGCCTTGATTTGCCTATGAAAGAAAGCAGAGTTTTCATCACCCTCAGCTAGCCACACAGATTTAGCTTTCTGCTGAAGGAAGGAAACCCTAGCTTTTTGGAGGGAATAAAAAGTAGCAGCAGCTTCTTTTTCCTTCTGAATAACAGCATGATCCCCAGGATGTCTATGCATTTGAGACTGTAAAGCATCAAGATTTACTCTAGCAACCTCAGCAGCTTTCTCAATATCAGCATGCCTATTTTTGTTAAGCAGTCTGAGTTGTTGCTTTAGGTTCTTCAATTTAATAGTTACTTGATACATGGTGATCCCAGGAACATATTTATCCCACTCTCTTTGAACAATTGATTTGAAATCAGCATCCATACCCCACATGTTGAAATATTTGAAGGAAGCTTTCCTAGGCTGAGCATCCTTCCTTCTACAGCAAATAATAGGGGAATGGTCAAACAGGCTCTCATTCATAAAATATGCATAGCTATCAGGATATAATTGCATCCAGTCCTCAGTAACCATACATCTATCCAGACGAGAGAACACTCTAGTTGAAGGATCCAGCTTGTTGTTCCAAGTGAAGAAAGCACCCTGAGCTTGAATGTCCATTATGTCACAATAGTCCACACACTGCCTAAAATCAGCAATTTCCTCCCTAGTAACAAGACTACCCAGTCTTTCAGAGTAATTTAACACTACATTAAAATCACCACAAATGCACCAAGGCAGTAAGAGATGATCCTTAATATGCTGCAGCTCTGACCAAAGTTGCCTCTTGCTAGACTCCTCATTGAACCCATACACAACAGTAAAATAAAAACTATCACCAGTAGCAATCTCAGTAACTTCAGATGTGATTTGTTGAGCAGAAGAATCAATAACTTGCACTTTGAACATATGAGGAGCCCAAATGACCCAAACTCTTCCACCAGAATGATGTATATTATTATTAACACCCTGCCAGTGTTGTCCTAAGTTATTAAGAATAGAATCAAAATGGTGAATCTTAACCTTAGTCTCTACTAAAACAACAAGTCCTATTTTATTGAGGTGCAAGAACCATTTTATTTCAGCTTGCTTATTAGGATTGTTCATGCCCCTTACATTCCAAGCACCAATATTATCCATTGTTAATAATAGCAGATGTACCCACTCCCCCTTCCTTTTCTGGACTCTCGGTATCAGACAGAACTGCTTCCACATATGATTTGGTAGGTGATACAGGAGGGTTATGCTCTTGTCTCACTACCTGTATGATAGGACTTACAGGAACCAATACACTCGAATCATGGATAATAGGGGCACCATAGGGATGTGCTGCACTGACTGAGATACCCTCATCATGCATAGGAGCTTTGCCCTTATTAACCACTTTCTGCCTAATAACAGGTCTCAAAACTTTAGCCTGAACTGGTTTAGGTGGTGCTGAGATAGTAGCCTGACCCACATTAGGAGCTTGAGGACCAGGCCCTGGAACTGATTTCCTACATTTGTCAGTAGAATGCCCAGTTCCTTTGCAGTGAGAGCATACATCAGGCCTCCACTCATACTCCACAGTCACACATTGCTCCACACCTTTCTCATCCTTAAAGAACAACCTATTGGGAAGGTCTTGTCCCACCTCAACCTCAATCATTAAATGAGCATATGCTAAACGAGTCTTATCAATAGTAGGACCATCAGTACACATAAACTTACCAATCAAAGACCCAAGTTTAGTTAAACAGGACTCTCCCCAGTATTTTAAACTCAGTCCACACAGACGAATCCATATGGGAACAGCCTCACCTTCTCTTAGGCAAGTGAGGCAGTCTCAGTCCAAGGTTTCACCACTAAGGGCTTGTTATCAAATATAGGAAACCCCTGTTTTAGGACTAAGTTCTTACACTCCATAGTAGGAAAATGAACTAGAAAAGCACCATTGGGAAGGAAGGATATCTTGTCATACTTATATTTCCCCCATAGACGACTCAAAAAGCCAGACAAAAGTTCCCTTGGAGGGTTACCACCCAACACATAACATATGACAGCAGTAGACCAATATTCTAGTTCAGGTTGTACTTCCTCCAGGGTAAATTGAAGTAAAGGTGGAAACTTTGGAGAACTTACAGGGGAACGCGACCTTTTACGACCAATAACTTGAGTCCAGTTGCCCCGTGGATCAGGATCTTCATCAGCAGAGTCAGATAATTCACCTGAATCAACAATCGTATCCATATTCAAGGGAGGAATACCAACTATGTCACTCATAGCCTTCGAGCCCTTCGAATCTGCAGTTTGAGGCACCTCCTGAATTATAGCCGCCGCGGGAGACATAACTGGATCGTCAAGATTTAAATTATCTATATTATTGAAAGACAATCATACTTTAGCTTTAGATTTGATTTGTTTTTTAGAAACGGTAGGTTTTGATCGAGGTTTCTTAACCATTTGCAGAAGAACCCTAGATACGTAGAGAGAAGCAGGAACTTTCTCTCTCTACCATTCTTTCCTTAACAGTCTCCTCTAATTTGTTGTTAGATGCCTATTTTCAGAGTATCTTAAAATTTCCAATTTGATTGGATCTAATTAGATTAGATATGTAATAAACCCTAATTTGATTAGGTGATTAAATTGTTTAATCAGTTTTTTAATTTTGATTAAAGAAAAAAAAATTACTGTTCGCGAAACACTATTCACGCACGGGTACTGTTCACAACAACGGTTTGCAGAATGTTACTGTTCATCAATTTCGAGTGTCGGATTTTGATGTTACAATAGTGTTTTTCATGTGTAAACGGCATTCTAAACAAGATTGCATATCAGGGTCGGCATTTTTAAGCCAAATTCTGACGTCTTGATAGCGTTTCATGTCGTTTTTGATTAAAAATTATGATTTTGATTTTTTATAATTTGGCTTGGGTTTTAATCAATTTGATTGATTGATTGTTACAATGTTGTATTGATTTATGTTTATATCTTTATTTAATGTATATATACCCTGAATGATACGATTATCTACGCATGTGATTATGTTTTTGGATAAGATGTTTAAAAACAAACAATTATGAATTTTAGACGATTATGAATCGTTTTTGGGTTCTTAACTTGACTTGTTCTAATTTACAAATGTTTGTATATTACTTTTAATATATGATGTTTAAATATTAATTGAAGCCTGATGTGTTGATTAGAACGGCTAGCTTCCCTTATACCCTTTTCCTAAGAGAACTAGCACCATGTTTAGGACTCGTGTCATGTATGACTCAATATTCCCTCAATTAAAATATTAAGTAATGCCCTTCCAAATTAATGACTGTAAAATACTTATATCGTTGGAAGTATTGTCTTTCAAAGTAGAGTACTCCTTCTATATAAGTTTAACAGGTGGGTAACAGTTACCCACACGTGAGATTTGGTTCACTTAACAAGGTCATCAAAACAGTTTTGGACTTTGGGGAAAATAGTCAAGTCACATAAAATGTTACCTGACGACTAGGAGTCACATTTGGTGCGATTGACATATGATGTCTACCTTGATATGTGTAATTTGGGCGATGAGCCAAAGCTCACTCAAGCTATATATGATTAGGGATTCTATGATACTATGCACATATGAGGGTTGTGTGGGTAGTGAATCTTAAAATTGTTTAAGAATGTCGTACAAATTGTGTGTCTTAAATTGGTTAAGATAATCACAGTGTAATAATATATCGATTTAGTTTTGCATATGTTGATAATTGTAATTTATCATTGTTGTCATGTTTTTCAAGTGAGTTTGAATCGTTCAAATTCATAGATTGGTTTCTTTGAGAATTATTCTCAATTAGGCAAAGTGAAGTTTGTCTACAAAAGAAATTTTATCAAACCATACTTAATGCTAGTGTATAGTTTAGACTATATACCGAAAGTCATAAAGATGACTATTCGTACTATATGTGTCAATTATTTAAAATAATGGAATTGTTCCCGCTTAGTGTGAAAAATATGTGAAAATGATCCACCTTGTCCACTTGTCATTGTTATGACATAATTAAATTGATCATTTGGATTAATTAGATATCCTTCTCATCAAAGGTTGATGATTGAAATTATTTCAGTTCTACCTTAAGTTATATTCAATTCATTGTGAATGATGCATGTATCTTAAGCGAATTTCTCACTTAGTGACAATTAAGTTTCATATCAAGAAGAATCAAAAACTAATGTTCTTTGAGTTCATCAGTAAAGAGACTTTGAGATATGAGTTTAGACACTGGTAATGGTGGAATGGACAATCATTGTCAAATCCAACCTGAAGATCAATGTCTAAACATGTATGGAAATCATTTAGTGATTAACGTCATTATTGTAATGACAGATAGCATTGGAAAGATAGCTTTTAGAAATGTCTCGAAGATCTGCGAAAGCTATCGAAGTATGACTTCTAAATGAACTATGCATGTTATAGAAGTAAAAGTTACTACGAATATTCTACTATAAGGTATAAGATACCAAAGATGATATTTACATTGTGAATGTAATGCCATATGGAGTAGGATAATGGTAAAGAATGAAATAGATCTACGTATATAATGAAGAAATGCATTATGCATAGAAGTTATTCATTTGAATGTTGTATTGTTCAAAACTAGATTTATTTGAATAATTGTTATTCTTACATTTGTCGTTAGTTTAATGTTAATTCTTTATGTTTGGACATAAATTGAATTAATATTTTATAAAGAACAATTGCTGTTCTCTTTCTTGTTAAGACAATTTTAGTTTTGTTCAATCTCATCTATGACATGAAATACAAAAAAAAAAGGTTTAAGTCTTATGACTCGAGTTTCACGCGCTTACAACATTGTCTTATGAGCCAAGAAACAAGAAACATTCAAAGATGTACCATGATGATGGAACTCTAAGCCTTGTTGATTTGGATCAACTACGGCAAGTGGATTTTCTTTAAATGGTGGAAAAACTGTAACGTGCCTCTAACTTGTTAAGAGGGCAACCGACTAGTTTGGTCACACATATTCAGATATGTGTGGATTAATAAAGTGATGTTGTTAAGGAATGAGATTCTAATACTTCATCATAGTTACTATTTTCAGTAATTATAGATATGTTCATACGATGAACATTAGTCTGACTTTTTAAAAGGTTTACTTGAAATAGACTCGGACTGAAGTAAAGGTTAACTTAGGAAGACAATCAGCATCGTTTGATTTGATCGAGATGGGGAAACTTGAACCAAATATTTATGATCATCATAATAGTAATGAAATTGTTTCACTACTAGTCTTAAGAAGACAATATAAGTTTCACAGTAAGAATATTAGGGAAATTTTTTTTTTCTTAAAGGACATCACTAACTAAAATTGGTATGTGGTATTTTGGGAATGTCACAGAGATATAATTGTGCGGGTTCGTCCCAAATAGGGAATATCATAATAATTTTATTTTGGTGGTGGTCTTTTTCTTAATGATTGTCGAAAGTTATGTCTTATAAGATAAGAAGAGCCGTATTTTGATATGGTTCTGTCTATGATGAGTCATGCTGATCTCGCTATTTTATACGCTCGAAATTATCTAGGTACACACTTTAAAAATTGTTTCCATCTAAGTCAATGAATATACATTACATATAAGATATGTAAGGAAATTGTTCCTATATAGTATTTTCTTAATATTTGAGGTCTTTAAAACTTCAAAACAATGTATAATTTTATGAAATTAAGACTCAAATTTGACATGTTTTTGTGGGACTATCCTAAGGTAGGATATTAATTCTACGTCCCATTCAAGTACAAAGAGTTTGTTACTTGAAATGATTCTCAATGAAAATATTGTCTCCAAAGAAACAGTGGGAGTAGAATATTCTTGAAAAGATCAAGATTCATAGGAATTCTCATCAATTGTTGATGGAGAAGGCTAAGATCCATGAAAAGTCATGGATTTACCACCTATGAATAAGCCCGCATAAGTTTGACTTTTAAGGAAGCAATAATGAGCTCCAGCTCCAAAGTGTAAAGTGGCTAGAAGCCATGAATCCAAAATAGTTTCATCTATCATTACAAAGTTTTGGACTTAGGTTGATACCTCGATGGTGTTGTAACCATATAGAGTTTGGATTCTCCTAGCTGATATCATCACACATGAAATGATATTTGACAGGTAACGTGAATAATGTAGTTTTCTGTAATGGAAATATGTAATAAGTTGTGTCAGACACACCTTGAGATTCACGTTATCAGAGTGTGCTAGGCAAGTGAGAAAGTTTTTGAAACGAGTATCCAAAGGTTGGAATTTTCGATCTCAATAAAATGATTTAAAAGTGTTTTGAATTTTTTGAGATAAGGATAATTTTATATGTACACGAAAGTTATGGGAGTATAATTCGCTTTTATGGTTTGGTATGTTAATGACATACATATTAAGGAAACGACATTTTCTTGTCTCAAAGAGACTTGCAAAGATGTTGTTTATGAACTCGTATGACGAGTGGATACCAATCTAATCTTGATGACTATTATGGACAACATGAGAAATAATCATTGTATGTTGGTTACATTGATATCAATTTCAAATAGACAAGTATGGTTTCTGATTGTAATCTGGACACATTTTGTTTAAAGGAAAGTAATTATGAGCTGAAATGGTTTCAAGTACGACAATATGACTAATTTTACAACTAAAATGAGTACTTTATTGCTTATGAAGCGTCGAATATAGTGTGTGGTTTGGAAATCAAACATATACACAACTATATACTTTGTTGCTTATGAAGAAACAAAGAGTACATTTGATTTAAGAATCAAATGTGTCCTATTGATTTTACTTTATTCGGATAAGGTAAATTAAACATATGTAAGATAGAATTGATGCAATGGTTGCATGTCCCGTAGAAAACCTCTTTCGCAATTATAATATGAAAATTCATAGCACTGCGATTTGTATAAGACGCATTAGCGAGTGGTCTTTATAATACCAAGAGGTTTTTATTTTAGTGGGAGGTTATGTTCGATATGATTGATACGTTTGTATGACATGTTCTTTTATATGAAAAAAGGTCGATTTTGCATTTAATTATCGTATAATTTGAATGTTTGTCCTAAAATAGTATACATTGTTTAAACAGAGCACCAAGTGCGTGACTTGGTTATGGAACTCTGTTTTATAAGATAATATATTTATATAAGTCTCTAATAAGGGCATAGTGAAAGGGAGACTTATGCCTCATAATGATTAGTTGTGAGTTGGTTGATGACTACGTTCCGTAAGTCATGATATTGAGATATCAAACCAGGCACATGGATACATGTTTGAAATGTGTATTAGACTGACCCGTCAAAGAACTTTGTTAAGGTTTCGCTTAGTGTCAACAAAGTTTCTTTCACCGTTTGGTAGTTTTTAGACCTGAGTCTTTAACTATTTTGTACATGTGAAGTGCTAGTTTTGAGATCATCAAACGTCAACCGTGACTGGTGGCTATAAAGGTGATGGTTGAACTTGTCATGGAATGTGTGACAGAATGTGGTTAGACAAAATGGTATTTGCTCCTCCTTTGACAAAGGAGTTTATCATCTTCGGCCTCTCGATGAGTGGGAATTGTATAAGGGCGGTGGTGGATATAGGATCCCCCGTACCCACCAAGAAAAGCTCGTACCCATCCCCGCTCCACCACCCGTGGCGGGTAAAAGTTTCGAAAACCATCCCCGCCCCAACGGGTGGAAATATAAAATTGTACCCGCCCTGCTTATCCATTAACTCGCTACACCATAATTTTATTCGATAAATGTTTTCGCAAATGTAGATTTAATCATCATTAATTTCCATTTTTTTTGAAGTTATCTTTATAAGTTTAGTTTTTCACCAAAGAAGTTACTAAAAAACTTTATAAAATAGCAATTATTTATATTATATCTTAATTATAACTAAATAAGATTTAAAAAATTGTCATAATCACACTAATTTTTTTTATCAATTGGCGGGTAGGCGGGTTTGAGGCGGGTAAGATGTAAACTCCATCCCCGCCCCATTACCCATGGCGGGTACAATTTTCATACCGCACCCGCCCCACCACCCGCCAAAGCTCTACCCATCCTCGCCCCAACTGGGGCGGGTGCGGGGCGGTACTCGCTTGTACCCGCCCCGCTAACATCCCTATTGGCCATGCCCACACGAGGTGAAAGTCAGTCGTTTGTTGTAACAATTCAACTCAGAGATTCGAGAAAAGAGATAGAGATTTATAGGGATGACACTTCTCCTACCCTATTCTCATCTGAAGAGATAAAAGCAAAGAGATTATGGTGCCTTATAGGACATAAGTGCAAGTGGGAGACTGAAAGAGTTAGTGTGCCCATATGTCAAGAATATTATATAACCGATTAATTCTATGTGGCTACAATGTTCTGCTAGGAGCCGCTTGTACTCTGAGTCCTAAATGAGTTAGGATTCGGGTAGTATTAATAGGTCCTATAGGATCACACTATATATGAGTTTTGAGCAATTATAATTAATATAGATTAGTTATTATAAAGGTAATAAAAATAATTAAAGATTATTCTATTAGACTTTCGATATCCTAGATAGTCTAGGATTCTCCTTGAACTCCCTATATATAGAGATATAAGGGGAGATGTTTAATGATCAGTGGTTCAAAAAGACAAAAATCTCAAGGGAGAAAGAGGGAAGAAAATTGCCCTTAAATTTGTACTAGCTTACATGCTCATATTGTGTGGATACAGGTATAGGCGCAACATTTGGGGCGTTATTGTGAGATGGTATCATAGATTATACTATTATTCAAGCAGCTGCAATTTGGATTTATATACTTCTTATTATTAGCATCTTATTGGAGTTCTTCCTCATCCAAGTAAGTTTGCTAATCACCCTTTTGTTTAATCTTAATAATTAACATGCATGAGGTCTTGGGAATTCCGTAATTCAAATCTGTTCAAAATCGTTACAGAACCCTTCAAAGGGAACCCATAAGGTGAGCTTTAGGCTCAAGTACCTCTTTGAACTTAGGTAGTAATGCTTTTGCCGACCATATAGGGGTGGGTAAGCGAGTTGTACGTCACCATGACAAGATCGAGAAGGACATGAAAGCTTCAAAGTATTACCACCTTTACACAAGCAAGGAAAAGGTTAGCGTAAGTAATATGAAGACTAGTGACATTAAGCACCCCGTCCTAAAGATTTTCTTGCGCTCCTTGACCAATATCCTCTATGGGAGGAGGGACCTGAACAAGCTCAACTCCATGGAGGTATTGATCTTGAGCTCCTACCTTAACCCCCGCCATGAAAACCGTCTCCACTTCAATGCCGTGTCTTTGGTGTGTCTTGCCCTTGCAAGGATGGCCGAGGTAGACCAATGCTCCTTAGATTATGGAGCCTTGGTAACTCAATTGGCCAAGAACATGTTAGCTTACGAACCGGGGGTAGTAAATGCACCCATGTCTAAGGAAGTAGTTTATTTTGATCTTGATTAGTTGAAGGCTAAGTCTTCGGTAGTAGATGGAGAGGAGCATGACACCTACTCTTAGAGGGTTAATGATGGGTGGTATATGAAGCTTCCCGTCGGTGAGGACCTACCCCCGACTTCCCCTTTAGAAAGAGCAGGATAACCCCGCCCGGAGGCCCAAATGTATACCATCCCTAGTAGCCTAACCTTTGACCGTGAGGATGCCACCTAAAAACGGGAGGCACCCCTGTTACCTCCCTCACCTCGCGCTCCCGCCGACCAAGCTCCCACATATTTTCCCCACTCCATGCCAACAACTATGATGCCCCCACCTTATGCCGGGAACTATGGCCAAGCACCACCCACCTTTGACTCCTACTATCCCATGTCATACCTCATACACTGACCTTGTGTTGAGAGATATGCAAAAGGTGGCCTATAATCAAGGAGTATGCCCCGCCCACCGCCCTAGCTTTTGGTCCGGACCCGGAGACACTTCCGGAGTCTTCAAGGCCTATGGTATCCAACCATCGGAATGGGAGATCAACTTTCCTTTCGGCGTAGGACACTTGCGTGGCCCAGACAAGGGTGATGCCGGGGTCTATCCTAGCTATGCCTACTAAGGGAGTGGAAGTGAGGCAGGAACCTCCGCGGCAGCGGAGGCCATGGACCTTGATGAAGTGTGGGAAGCGGCAGCTCGCAAAGGACCGGAAGAAGAAGAGAAAAATGAAGAGGAAGAGAAACAAGCGGAAGGAGGAAGCAAGACGGTGAAGAGTCGTTCCGGATGGGCAAAGTGGATGCCTAACATTGACAAGAAGAGGAAGTCCTCCAAGCAGTGGTGACCTTATGATTCAGGATCCCTCGAGACTTTTAATTATCGTTTGAAACATTGAACAATTTAATTTCTATGTTGTAAGCCGGCCATGAGGCCAAGACTATTAGACTTTGCATAGTAGGATGGTGTAGTGATCACCATTTGGACCCCATTGCATGTATGTTCAACCATAAGGAAGCTTAGAGGCCATTAATGGCCGAAATTAGGAGTACCCAGCGACACTTGGCTGAGTGCCCTATTCACTCGACCGAGTGGTGGTCCACTTGACTGAGTGCCCCTTTCACTCGATCGAGTAGGCTTAAAAACAGGTTCTGGAAACCTCCTGTAAATACTCCTACTCGACCGAATGACTCTGACTCGGTCGAGTAACTTCTGAATTCGACCGATCACACTGGAATTTGACCCTTTTTGGGAATTTTAGACCACCTACGACGCATGTGACATTGAACATGAACTATGGCGACCTACTAAAAGTCGATTGGCCATAAAAAACCCACACGATAGACCTTTATGAAGTGTTTACTCTTGACCTTGTCGGATGTTTGGACGGTATAAGAAATAATCGAACTACAAATGATTATATGAGGGCATAAAGTGCATGAAAACATATAGGCATTCCGTAATAATAGTGAAAAAGTAAATAATAGTAGTGAGTACACACCACGTGACGAGTTGGTAAAACTAGTACGTGCTGTGGCGGTCCGATACGATATGTGAATGATATGTTGAATGTTAAATGTGGTTGGGTCTAGTCATAAAGATTACTCATATACATACATATATATATATATATATATATATATATATATATATATATATATATATATATATATATATATATATATATATATATATACATATGGTAATCATACACAACTTATGGTAATAATGTTAGATTACCGGGAGAGCGTCATGTAAGACTAATAACAAACTTCGGGACGAAGTTCCCTTTTAGGGGGAGTGAATGTAAAGACTCGGAGAAATTTAGAATGAAAGAGCATAATATGTAGGAAAGTAATGAGAGTAAACAGGAAACTTAGGATAGATAGGACAGACGTGTGTAACAATAAGACTGATAAGGGCAAGAAAACACACGAGGACCGAGAATGAAGCTTGAGAGAAGACCGAGGAGTAATTGGAAAAGGGAGTGAGTGGTGAACTTCAGGGATGAAGTTCATTTTAAGGGGGGAAGATTGTAATACCCGGCCTTTGTGGGACCCGTAGTTAGACCTTGGGACGTGTGAGAGGAAGGAAAGGATAGCCTTACACTAGACCTGAGCCTAGACTGTGTGGTGTTGCAGCGGATCGAGTGGGTTTACTCGGTCGAGTGATTAGTGCACTCGACCGAGCGAGTCGACTCGACCGAGTGGAGTGCTAATAGGACGAGTGAGTCCACTCGACTGAGTGGACTCAGCACTCGTTCGAGTGCCGCTGTTTTCAGATTACAGGATTCACCCCCTTTCTCCCCTAACCCTAAAATAATTTACACCTTCCTCCTTATCTCTCCGAACTCCCTCCCCCCTCTCTAAAATGCTTCCAATGCTCTTCCTCTGGCCTTCAAGCTTGGATTAATGGTGGGACATGCCTCCTATTCCCCGATCTACCTTTGTAAGTAAAAATTTCACGCTTTCCTCTTTGTCTTATGAGTAAATTCGAGTTAGGGTTTACTAAGAGAGGTTAATTAGTATTTAGTTAGGTAATGTGAGTAATTACTAACTTATAATGAGGGATTTTATGTTGTAATTTAGTATAGAGTGAATTGTGATAGTTATTACATGGTTTATGTAGGATGAGACGGTTTTATGAGATGGATACTTGGTGATTTCGATTAGCTTGAGGATTATGCTTAAAGGTAGGTTATCCTAATCGGTTTCAATGTTGTGTAAGCATGTTTGTACGACTTCCTTTGTCATATGCATTCATATATTGGATAGTGTGTCATGTGGGTATCGGAAGGGTTGTTACTCATAACATGTGAGAGGGAATTCATGAATTGGTCATATGCTTATTGTGGTTCTTCCATTTTCTATGCATAGTTGTGAATGAATTGTGTTGGAGACCTTTGATGTTGGTGGTTGATTGTTGAGGAGACGTAAAACGGTAGGGAAACCGTCTTACGCCCGGGTCGCCCCTTCGAGCTTCCCGCTCCAAGGGGAATGTGCACATTAATGACTTGAGTACGGAGGGACGCAGGTGGTTGAGGCACGACGTCTGACAGGGGATCTGGTTGGCTTCTGAACCCGGTACGTCTGGGCGTGTCCCGGTACCTAGTGTGAGAGTCGATATGTCTGGTCATTTCCCGGTACCGGTATGATGGTTATGGGTATGTCTGGGCGTGTCTCGGTACCGGTAAGATGTTGGTTTATTCGAGTCTCTTTCATATAATCAACATGTTGCATAGTTCCTCATTAGGTCATGTCTTGCAATTATCATTGAAACTGACGTTTTTTGTGTCCGTGTAAATGTCACCTATTTCCGGGGTGGCCTTTGTTGATCCATATGATATTTCCGATCATAAGGGAAGCAGCTATTTACATGTTAGCTTTGATAGCATGCGGGAGAAGGGACGAGGCTTGATGATCTCCATGTCGGGCATGTTAGATTAGATTAGCTTAGGGGTCATGACTTGTAATCTTTCGTTATTCATTTATTCGTTGTAAACCATTAAACATTCTATTTATAAAATTGTTCTTGGATTGTATCTCCGATATCACTACTTTGGGAAACCGAGACGGTAACCCTCCAATTATCTTGGCCGGATAGTTGGGGTGTTACATATTTGCCTAGTTAGATTCTGTAATACTCCGTATTTAATAATAATAATAATAATAATAATAATAATAATAATAATAATAATAATAATAATAATAATAATAATAATAATAATAATAATAATAATAATAATAATAATAATAATAATAATAATAATAATAATAATAATAATAATAATAATAATAATAATAATAATAATAATAATAATAATAATAATAATAATAATAATAATAATATTTTTATTTATACGAGTTATGTTGAGACGGGATAATAATGATTATAATAATTATAATAATACATTATACATGTATTATACTCCCACCATATACATATATACTCCCTTATCCTCATCCACCCAACCCTTATCATTTCATTCATCATTTCTACCGCACAATTTAGAGAGAATCTTAGAGAGAAAGAAGAGATAAAAAGAGAAGAAAGGAGATCGCCTTTTTGTCCCACCGCCTTGAGATCGTAAGGTAAACCGTCTTATACTAGCCTTTATATTATTTTATTCATACCGTTGATCTGTCCCAACCTCGACCACCTCTGGCCCGTCTTTGACCACCAATGGACGGTCGTTGACCGCCCATATAGGGTTTTGATCGGGAGTTTAAAAGCATTTTGGGGGTTTTTGTGGCGTGGGTTAAGGCCATGATTTTAAGGGTATTCCGTGTCAGTTTAGGTCCGGGTCTTGGGTGGTTATTGTCGAGGGTGGTGAGGGGAGTTGAGGGGTGCTCACGGTTGGTGGCTAGGGTGGCTGTGGTGGCCGGAATCCGGGGTAGAAGGAGGGTGTACGGACCGGGTGTTTGTTGTTGTTGCATCGTTATTTGTTGTTGCTGCTGCCGTGTTGTTGTTTAGGGCTATTGATGGTTGCCCCATCGTGGTGGGTGACCACTGTACCCACCGTGGTCAGGAGTGGTGGCCGGCGGCGGCTAGGGTGGCTGTTTTGGGGTTGGTTGCGGGTTGTGTGTATGTGTGTGTGTGTGTGTGAGTGAGTGTGAGTGTGTGTGTGTGGTTATTGCGGGTGGTGTGTTGGTGTCGGGTCTTGTTAGTGGTGGTCGTGGCCACCACGGCTAGTGGTGGTGGTCCACGGTAGCAGCGGAGGTCGTGTAGTTGGGGCTTGGGTGAGTCGGGTTTTTGGGTAATTAAATAAGACGGGTTTATTTAGTTTAATTAGTCATATATGTATTTGTATTAATGTATTAGTATATTTATACGTATTGGTATAAATATATTAGTATATTTATACGTATTGGGTTAGTTTTTATACATATTTGTATGATTGGATGAGTATAATTGATGGTGAGGGTCTCGTTGTACGCCCAATCAATCAAACACATTTATATTTCTCAAGAAACAACTAGTTAGTGGTTAAATCGAGGTCGATCCACGGGACGGTGTGCTTTGGGTTCTACGTCTATCTATCTCAATTTATGCTAGTGTCATAATTAATTTGGGTTTGTAGTTGTATTCTAAACTAATGAAAGTAATAAGGTAAAACAAGCAATAAATTAAGAGATGTAAAAAATTAATAAAAATACTAGGATGTCATGGGTTCATAGGGGATTCATGGGAGTAGATCATACAAACATGTTCTCAATTAGAAGCAAGCACTTATTGTTGTGATGGGATCGAGTTAGTGTATATCTTACAATCCATAGGAAGATTTAGGTCCCGGAGCCGAATCATCTAGATTGTACAACACCTACAAGTCGACTTAGTCTCCTCCTATTCAAGTCTATGCATGATCTAATGAGACTCGAGTTGGTTTATGTCTTACAAGCCTCATTGAAAGGATAGGAGATGGGTAAAAAAATGCAAGGATTCACAGGCTAGCATTTCATCAAACATAACATGTGCATAGGTTGAAATCACAACAAGCAAGCAAATTAATTATGAAAACATATTAGATTAAGCATAGATCAATCCCCATGTTTGTTTCCCCTAATTCCCCACTAATCCTAGTCAAGTAACTACTCACTTATTATCTTGGGAGACATGTTATCAATGGCATCAATCATTACAACAAGTATAAACATGGTAAGAAAGTGAGGAAATAAACAATAAAGAGTAAAGAGCAAAGAGATTATACCAAACTTAAGATGAACAATTGGAAAGGAAAGTGTAATAGAAGAAAACTTGATTGATTAATGAAGAGTTGTCAATTCTCCAATAATAACCCAATAATCTTCAAATTACCCAATAATAAACTTGAACAATAATTAAGGAAAGATTAATGTGGAATGATTGAGATTAATCTATTCTAATATACTCTAATCTAAGGAAGCTTTTTGCCTCCTCTAAGAGAGCTTAGTCTCTTGATTATTACAAACGGAGTATATATAGTGGTACATCATTAGGTTAAGCAAGGGTAGATTAGTAAATAACAATGCTAAGTGTTGAATAGAGAATTGCAAGTCCCGAGGGAAATGCACAGATCAAGCTACTACTCCCACCACGATCCGCTCGACCTTAACTGGTGCTCGCCTAGTCTGTATGGAGATCCGCTCATCCCGTGCAGGAGCCGCTCGGATCATGACTGTGCAATCCGCTCGTCCCGTGCCAAGGACGCTCGGATCCTGGCACATGATCCCATCCTCTTGCTTAAAGACCTACAATCTATGTTATACTCTTTATTCTTACTTCTTTGGTCATTGTTCTTGCCTCCTCTTTATACTAGTCTGTCCAAGATCGTGAACAAGCTTCCGACTATGCGCGAGAGACGGGAATTCCGCCTCATTATCTTCTTTCCTACAAGACATATAAAATGCACTAGGAAAGCAAAATAGAAAGGATTTGACGGATAAAATGGTCGTGAAATGTTATGTTAGTATGCAAAATAGGTTCAATTAAGGGACTAAATGTGCGCCATTAAGAGTCACATCAAACATCCCCAAACCGAACCTTTACATGTCCCGAGTAAAGAGGTGAATAGAACTAGACCCTTATTTAAACTATCCTAGTAATATAACCGATGTGAGACAATTAGCGGGTCTCACTACGCCCCTTCAACTCACAACAAGACATCTATGACGTAAGATGCCTTCTTGCAAGGCAAGGTGGAGCTTGCCAAAATGGCGATACATCCAAGCATTAAGCACACAAAATAAGTAATGGATGCATCAAGAAAAGAATAGCCACTTTCCACATCTAAGTGGCGGAAATCATCTAAAGGGGAAGCAATCTAAGGGTACACACTCCATTGTAGATATTATTTCTCTAAGCTACTAAGTCTAAGAGGATACCAACAAATCACCTCCAAGTTGTGTCAAACTAGGGTACCTTTGTCCACACTTGCTAAATGCTTTTGTCAAGAGTAGACTCCCTATAGTGTTATAAACACTATAGGATCGCGGAATTCCCCCTCTTGCCTAGACAAGAAGAAGGATCATCACCTTTCCACCATGAAACAAAGATAGGATAATTGGAAAAAGGGATCAATATGCTTCGAGTTTCACAATGGTAGTTTGCTTTTGATTTGTTTTTCCCCCCAATTTCTTGTGGCATTTGTCATTTGAGAGTAATTTTATTGCCATTTTTGATGATTGGAATTTTGATACTTGGCAATTCTTTTCAATGTTGCATTTTTGAACATTTTTCAAAGTAACCTCATTTGTAGCAAGGGTACTTTTATTGAAGCATAGGAGTTCTCATTTTTGTACTCCTCTTTTCATTTGATGCAATTTTTGTGCAAACTTTTTTATTTTCATTTTCGTACTTGAACTCAATTTGGAGATTTTTGTGGCCATTCCCTTCTTGTTGACAAAATATGATGATAGAAGTGAAAGAACGGTTGCATGGCTTCAAAGGTCACCTTTGAATAAACGGTAACCACGGAGTTATCACACCACAAGGTACTCTTGACTAGGCCTTAGTCCATGGGTCAAAAGATACTAGTATGACACATCCTAGGGTGTCTTGAGGGTATTCTAGCAAACAAAGTCTCAAGGAGAAAAATTATTTACAAGGGCCTTATATACACTTGTCATGAATCCCAAATAGGCATTTTCACAAAATTTTCTAACAATGCAACTACATGCCATGAAGCAACTAACATATATACAATTCTAATGCATATGCTTCTATCAACTATTATGTCACATAATCTAAATGCAACTCCTAACAACACATAGATACACAAACCGCAACAATAAAATACACCACATCCTCCTTGACATGTAAGCCCATCCTCCTCATAAATAATGAAAAGAAATGGAAGAGAAATAGGGATTAAAACGATCATTTCAAGCGGTCTTCACATTCCCTTGTCAATGCCTCAAATGTAGTGTTGTATCTATGTGAGAAGAGAACAAAAACATAAGTATATACAAATATACACTACTAAATTAAAGAACATGTTTTTGGTTTTTGAAATTTTCAATTTTTTATGGATTTTGTTTTAATGAAATTAAAGAACATATTTTTTGTGATTTTTCGAAAAATTTCAATTTGTATGTATTTTGGAATATAAAATCCCATCCCCCACGTTATTTTGGATATTGTCTTCAATGTACATGTAGGAGTAGGAATGAAAAAGAAATACATGTTTTTAGATTTTTGAATTTTTTTTTGGGAAGTTGAAGTACAAATGCAATGATATGATATGAATGAATGCATGCTCTAACTAAATGCAATTCTATATGACATTTATAACAAATGAATGAAATCTACACTATACTAGATAATGCATGCTCTCCATTAAACTATGGTCACCTATGATCAAACCTCCCCAAGCCGATTTTAGCACTATTTCTAGTGTAGAAAGGAATAGGTTTAGTCATTAGTGACTATGTATGAATTCTAGTCTATATGCACTAACTACATGAATCATGTGAGATATAATACAATGCAACTATACTATATGAACTAACTACTGCGAATGCAATATGAAATATAATACAAGTGCAAGTGAGGTGTAAACTAAATGCAAGATAATTGAAAATGCAATGCAACTATACATAAGAGATAGGGAGAAAGAGTATCATAAAAATGGGGGTGGTGTGGTTAAACACCGCTAGCCATCTTACTCATCATCATCATCATCATCATCGCGGTATCCACGTCCACTCGATCCTCCTTGGTCATATCTTCCTCCTTGGTTAGAGAATTCCCCACTTTGGTCTCCAAAGTTCCCTTCTTGGTTGCTATAGTTAGGAAACAAAAGGTTTGGTTGAGCCCAAGATGGATGGGGGCCTCTAGGGTTGATGTACCCTTGTTGAGCCATGTTGTAGTAGGAGGGGTATTGGGCCAAGTAGTTGTCAAGCCTCTCATTGTACACTACAAGATCAACATTTTGCATGAGTTGCAATAAATCATTCATGTTTGGAGCTCTTGGATCTTGAGGAGTGAATGGTACATGTTGTGTTGGGTAGGGTGGAATGGGTATATAGGATGGTGGTGCGGCACCCCATTCCGGCAACTCGCGAGGTCGATGAGGTGCTTCTTCTCTTAGCGGTGGGTTATCATAGATCTCGATGGGGAGGAGGTAGCTTGGGCTTGGGGAATATTAGCTCAAGCGGGGCTCGGTGGGTGGTATGTTCCATCCCCTTAGAATAAGTGATGAACAACCGTTGGTGAACCACTCTACACTTTCGGCCTCATTGTAGGTACACCACCGGTGGTGCTGGAAGATAGCATCCTCATCTATCAAAGTGCTCCCCTTCAGCTTTTCATAGCTTCCATTAAGGTTGAACCCGGGGCAAAGTTCATTGACCAAAATTGTGATTAGGCCCCCATCACAAAGGTTTTGATATTGGAATTCCCTTGAGCAAAGTCATTGAGCCTTGTATGCATCTCAAGGGGTGTGTTGAAATTGTAAGACATTGTCCCTTGCACATTCAAATATGACTCTAGGAAAGTCAAGTCGAGAAGGGTGCACCTATCTTCTCTTGTCTTCCTTTGATAGACCCGGCAATAAACCTTTCGGTAATCCGAATTACCAGATGTTAGATTGCAAAGGTATAGCATTGCTTATAAGAGTGAAGTTCCCTCCCAGAAATAGCCACCCAAAGGTGGTTAACATTAAAGTCGGCGGGCTTATCGGTGTTCTCCCTTGGTACCACAAGACCAAAAATTGTTGCAAATTGGTCTAGAGACAACCTATTGTCTCTATTGCAAAGACGGAACATCAAACCAACATTTCTTTTCCGAGTGGTAACTACCCGGAGACTACATAAGAACTCTAGCGTGAGATTCGAGTATGTATCCTCATGGGCATAGAACATTTTTTTTAGACCCATACCATTGAAAAACACCTCCGTTTGGTTCCATATACCAAGTACTTCGAAAGCATCAAGATCTATGAATTGAGTGGGTTCATAGTCTTTACCTAGTAATTGTTCAAATCGTTGGTGGTGGTCATCTTTGGTGAAGATTACCTCCGGGAAAAACTTGAGTGGTGCAACACCTTGTATTATTACATTCCTTTTTCCCCTTGCCTCTTTTGGGGTGGATGAAGTAGCACCCTTGCGATGTTTAGAGGTGGAATCGGCGGCTTTCTTGTTCTTGCTTCTTAGGTTCATCATTTTTTTGATGTGAATGTTAGGATTTTGGTTGGTTTTTGTGATGGGATTGTTTGTGAGTGATGAGATGTGATTTTTAGTAGATAAGATATGGAATATAAGGGATGGTGGGGGGCGTTTATAACAAGGAAAGGGGAGTGACGAGCGGATCTGGGCTGGGATCGGGCGGACATTTTAGCAACCCAGCCAAATACCGTGCCAATCCGAGCATCCCAATGTCGATCCGAACATCCTGTAATTGCTGCCCGAGCGTCCTTCTCAGGAGACGCGCGGATCCTTAGACAGTATGTCTCTGTGTTCTGCATTCAGGAGGGGACGAGCGTCTTAGTGCTAGGACGAGTGTCTTCTGCTGGGACGAGCGTCTTCTTGAGAATCTGCTCAGATTCTCATCCAGTGCAGAATGCTCCTCAAGGCATTGTCCAGGACGAGCGTCCCAGGGTCAGCTCGAGCGGATCAAGGTCGGGACGAGTGTCCTCTTGGCAATCCGAGCAGATTTTTAGGCAGTGTTGATTTTTGCCTACAGTAGGGCTCAGGACGAGTGTCCTGAGCTGCTCCTCGTTAATCCCACAATGAATTCATTTGAATTCTCTCCCTTGCACCCTTTTTTGCGATTCCTTCTTATCAATTTCTGATAATATACTCAAAGAATGGGTAAGTAACCCTCTCTCACTACTCTTAAATAAAAAAATGCAAGTAATTTAAAGGTATATACAATATTGTACAATGCAAAATTGTGGGAAAGCATATATTACAAATGGTGGTTTGAGATAGGATTCCACCAAACTAGTTCGAATTGCCGAAACTCTTTGTCCATTGAGCTCAAGGCTCTTAGAAGAAGGTTAAAGGCTTGTGAACAAGCTTCAAACAAGCATGAATATGGTTTGTTCCAATTTAATATAAAGTTTGGCCAAGGGAGCTTGTCGTTCATTCTCTCTTTCACCTTGCCCTTGGCACTTGAGCCTTTGCAATGCTTCAAACCAATAAGCCCATGATTCTTGTCAACACGAGGGATGAAGTATGGCTTATTTTCATCCGGAGACTTCCACTTACCACTTCTCCTCTAATTTTGGTGATGATGATAGCACTTGGATTTGTCAATCCTTCAAAAGTAGAAGGAGAATTCTCATAACATTAATGACCGAATACCTTAGGAGTTGAGATTGTGGGTGCCAAATCTCCACAAGTAGACTCATTTGGAATTTTGTTCTTGAGCTTTTCCACCAAGTACCGTTTATATGACGATTTGACATTTTGGAGAAGGTCCACCATATCTTCTTCGATGATCATAGGTTCCATGGTGGGTGTGAAATGGTCTTCATAGGCAATAGAAAAGAGACATTCATTTTCTTCATGGAAGCATACCTCAAATTTCTTAAGGATGGGCTCCTCAAGTGAGGCAATCTTACAAATCTTTTCCTCCACTTTACTCCATAAGTCCTTACAAGATACATGTTCCTCATAAGCTTCTTTCACAATCTTATCATCATGGCTATCTTCATATGAATCATAAATGGGGGCTTCACTCTTCTTCAATAATTCTTCTTCCACCATCTCAATATTCACATCAAAAGACACACCCACATACTCACAAAGGCTAAGAGTATTTGACTTACTCAACCTCATATCTTCCTCATCAAATATCACACTTTCATACTCACAAGAGCTCAAGGAGATTGGCTCCTCCCACTTCACATCTTCTTTATCAAAGGTCATTACCTCAAGTTCACATTCATGGTCAATGCTCAAGAATTCGTGAGGATTGGTTGCTTGGGTTGCCTATATTTGGGGAATTCGAATTTCCAACTCCTCACCTTGGGTAACAATGCCTTGAAGAACATTGTCCCTATTTTCGCTCTCCTCTAGCATTTTTTTGAAGAAGTTTTGTTGATCTCCCATCATTTGGAGAATCACATTTTGAATGTCAAAGTTTAGCTCATCTTCTTGTTGTGTGTGGGTGTGAAAGTGGTCATATTGTGGCATTTGGCATTGATTGTAATATGGGTCTTGGGTGGGTGGTTGTTGTGGGTATTGGATGTGGTGATTTTGGTGGGGAAAGTTGGGGTAGTAGTTAGGATTTTCATTGTATCAGTTGTAAGGTAGGTTTGTGTTGACTTGCTCCTTAAACTCCCCATACCCATTGTAGTCATACTCAAAAGATCCACCACGTACTCCATGTACCAAGCCTTGGGTCATCATCATAGCCAAGATAAAGATACAACTACAAACATGGAAACTACAATAAAACGGTAAAAATAACATTGAGGAACAAGTTCCTCAAGGTTAAAGCACAATTAAAATAGACAAACAAGTAAGAACTTAATCACATAACACCGTTCCCGGCAACGACGCCATTTTGATGATGAGCGTGTCATTGTACGCCCAATCAATCAAACACATTTATTTTTCTCAACAAACAACTAGTTAGTGGTTAAGTTGAGGTCGATCCACGGGACGGTGTGCTTTGGGTTCTACATCTATCTATCTCAATTTATGCTAGTGTCACAATTGATTTGGGTTTGTAGTTGTGTTCTAAACTAATGAAAGTAATAAGGTAAAACAAGCAATAAATTAAGAGATGTAAAAAATTAATAAAGATACTAGGATGTCATGGGTTCATAGGATATTCATGGGAGTAGATCATACAAACATGTTCTCAATTAGAAGCAAGCACTTATTGTTGTGATGGGATCGAGTTAGTGTATATCTTACAATCCCTAGGAAGATTTAGATCCCGGAGCCGAATCATCTAGATTGTAGAACACCTGCAAGTCGACTTAGTCTCCTCCTATTCAACTCTATGTATGGTCTAATTAGGCTAAAGTTGGTTTATGTCTTACAAGCCTCATTGAAAGGATAGGACATGGGTAAAACAAAATGCAAGGATTCACAGGCTCGCATTTCATCAAACATAACATGTGCATAGGTTGAAATCACAACAAGCAAGCAAATTAATTATGAAAACATATTAGATTAAGCATAGATCAATCCCCAAGTTTGTTTCCCCTAATTCCCCACTAATCCTAGTCAAGTAACTACTCACTTATTATCTTGGGAGACATGTTATCAATGGCGTCAATCATTACAACAAGTATAAACATGATATGAAAGTGAGGAAATAAACAATAAAGAGTAAAGAGCAAAGAAATTATACCAAACTTAAGATGAACAATTGGAAAGGAAAGAGTAATAGAAGAAAACTTGATAGATTGATGAAGAGTTTTCAATTCTCCAATAATAACCCAATAATCTTGAAATTACATAATAATAAACTTGAAAAATAATTAAGGAAAGATTAATGTGAATGATTGAGATTAATCTATTCTAATCTAAGGAAGTTTTTTGCCTCCTCTAAGAGAGCTTTGTCTCTTGATTATTAAAAACGGAGTATATATAGTTTTACATCATTAGGTTAAGCAAGGGTTGATTAGTAAATAACAATGCTAAGTGTTGAATAGAGAATTTCAAGTCCCAATGGAAATACGCAGATCAAGCTGCTACTCCCACCACGATCCGCTCGAGCTCAACTGGTGCACGGCTAGTCTGTATGGAGATCCGCTCGTCCCGTGCAGGAGCCGCTCGGATCATGACTGTGCAATCCGCTCGTCCCGTGCTAAGGACGCTCGGATTATGACTGTGCAATCCGCTCGTCCCGTGCCAAGGACGCTCGGATCCTGGCACAGGATCCCATCCTCTTGCTTAAAGACCTACAATCTATGTTATACTCTTTATTTTTACTTCTTTTGTCATTGTTCTTGCCTCCTCTTTATAATAGTCCGTCCAAGATCGTCAACAAGCTTCCGAAATGCGCGAGAGATGGGAATTCCGCCTCATTATCTTCTTTCCTACAAGACATATAAAATGCACTAGGAAAGCAAAATAGAAAGGATTTGACGGATAAAATGGTCATGAAATGTTATGTTAGTATGCAAAATAGGTTCAATTAAAGGGCTAAATGTGTGCCATTAAGAGTCACATCAATAATTATATGTATTTGTATTATTATCGTATTTTAGGAAATGTGTTTTGTGAGACGGTTTTACGAGACGGACCTAGCTTGTGTGACGGATCACTTATGCGGAATTGCTCTGAGGTGGGTTTATCCTACTCAGTTTCATTGTCGTATTTATTTACAAAATGAGTCATTATCATTCATTTGCATTGAGTGAGTCTGTAATTAGCATGTTATATGGTATATCATATTTGTTTTGTTGTCTTGTATGTCGTAGGACATGGTGGTATGATTGGTTACTTGTTTTGGAGACGTAAGACGGTTGGGTGATAGTCTTGCGCTTAAGTCGCCTCTTGGAGATTCCCACTCTAAGAGGGATGTGCACATTAATGGCTTGAGTTACAGAGGGACTCGTGTGGTTGAGACACGGCGTCTGGCAGGGGAACCGGTTGGCTTCCAGACCTGGTACGTCTGGGCTTGTCCCAGTACCTGTTTGTGGTTATTAGTATGTCTGGGCGTGTCCCGGTACCAATGTGGTTGTCGGTATGTCTGGACGTGTCCCGGTACCGTGGTGGTGGTTGTTGATGGTGGTTCATTCATATCATAGTCATGTTGTATGTTCATACACTCGAGTCAAGTCACACTTTATTTATTTAAATGAAACTGACATTTGTGTGTCTGTGTAATTGCCACCTATCTCTTTTGGGGTGGCCTGTGTCGATCCATATAATATCCTTTGGTCATATGGGGAGCAGCTTATGTTCAGGTTGTTTGGATAGTACGCGGGAGATGGGACGAGCTTGATGATATCACGAGACAAGTCTAGTTTGCTAGAAGAGTATAGATGTCACGAGTTGTATTTTATTTATTCATTTGTATACGTTTATGTAAATGTTCTTTGATTAGAGTTGGAAACCCTACCTCGGGAAACCGAGATGGTAACGCTCCAATTATCTTGGCTGTATTGTTGGGGTGTTACAAAGTGGTATCAGAGCGATGATTTTGGAACCTAAAACCAATGAACCAAAAATGAATCTAGGAGAGTTTAAGTAAAATGAATCTGACATGAGTACAATAGGAGATCGGTTTTTGATGAGTAGGCCCCCTCATGCCAAAGTTAGTGCCTATCATCTCAGCTGGTCACTATGTGGGTGGCTAGGAGTATGGGAAATGTTATGTGAATCATAATATGAATGCATATGTGTTATTGATTTAATGTGTGTTTGATTATGGCATAGAATATGAGCATTGTGAAAGAGGTGTGAATACGTGTGTTGTTACTCGTTATATATTATCGTATGATAGAATCGTTTGTGTGGAATGTGATAGCATGTGATGAATGGATAAGTGGACTCATTTTAGTAGTATATCGTAGATATGATTGGTGTACGTTAATATGAGGGACGGTAGTCCCGAATCTTGGCATATAGGTATCATTTGTGTGTTTGGGCTTGCTAGTGTCGTTGTTAAAACATGAATGGTAATGATTGTTGGTAAATTAGATATGATTAGGAGAGTAATATGCCAAAAATAGTGAGTGTGATATCAAACCCAATCGAGGAGAGTAGTACTTGAGCGAATTGACCAGTAACTCGACCGAGTGGATGAGTCACTCGACCGAGTGAACGGATCACTCGACCGAGTGGATTTGTCATTCGACTGAGTGGGCAAATTCAATAATTTTGAAAACTTCTGAAATATTTCCACTCGATCGAGTAACCTGTCACTAGACCGAGTGGAGTTGCACTCGACCGAGTGCCCTAAGTACTTGGCCGAGTGGGCCAGTTGAGCTGAGAATTTCGTGTAAAATTTGCTTTTTCTACCTTGTCTTTTCATTTCTATCCCGAACCTCGTAATTTCGTCATCGATTTATTCATATTGTAATTGTTGTTTGAATTACACTTTACTACTTCACTTTTCTTTATCTGTCTTCTTAAATTTCGACCATGTAGTTGAGTCATGTTCTTCATTTTGCAATTTGAAATGGTTTTATATATAAACATGTTTATTTAAGTCTTATTAAACAATCGCATGACTTTGTTCAATTTCATAGTAATGGTTGATTTTCTATATCATGAGAGTGGTCAAAAATCAGATTTTTACGATAAATGTTTTCTTTCCCACCATGGATGAGCTTAGAAACTTGTGCTATTGAGTCGAAAACCAAATTTTTTTTTTTTGTTGGGTCATATTGAACAAGAAAAGCTTAACAATTGTTGTTAATGTCGGATTTTTACCTTGTAAGCGAAAATTTTAATTTAAATGTTTGACTTACTTTTCATTTTCATGAGTGCAACTTGTTTTAATCGTCTTACATAGACTACCGTTATCCCTAGTGGTGTGGTACATTGTCTTAAAAATGAAGATTTCGTTGCTATTTTAGCCTAAAATTTTGAACCAAGTGAGGAATATGAACGTTTTTGATGTTACCCAAATATGGTTTAATAGTATTGTAAGGCTATAATATTATTTGGGATTTGGGATTTTGTTATAAAAAGGTGTGAATAAAAAATTTTCCGTCTTGAAGGTTGACAAATTTTCCCGAAAATGTTGTGAAAAATATACATAAACTTTAATTTTACACTCGTGATGTACTTCATTTATTCCTTGTTATTCTAATCTTTAAGTACAACGTTTTGTGAAGTTGTGCATAAGAAATTTTTCCACCTTAAAGTTTTCTTTTCAAAAATGAATGATATACCTACCCGGATTTTGACTTTTCTAAGTTATGCTTTATACCAATCGAATAATAATACTTTGAACTTGGCCTATAATGACATGTACCATCCTATGACAGGTTATTCCGTATTAAAGTTTTCGAGAAATTTGAGACAAATGACCTTTATGTTAATGTTTTATAATAGCATTTCACATTTAAGTAAATTTGAGTAAAATTGCATAATGAGAAAGAATATTTTACAAGTTAGTAAAGTGCTAAAGTTCAATCTTTAAATTGCATCGTCTTTCAAAGTTCATTATATTTCAAAATGTGCTATTAGGGCAATTTTTAAGGTGTTGACCATTGATTTCATATCCCCTCCATGTTGTTTGATTTGCTTGCTAACTTTCCATATCCGTTCTGGCTTATTTTAATTCCCATCATCCTTATCTGTTAAGTTAACCCGGGATATCCGGGCATAGGGTTCTGTGTGAGCCCCAAAAGAGTGTTTTCTCACCGTAGCTTTAGGCATATGTTTTCGACAAGACGAGTGATTTTAGACATAGTCATCTAGTTTTATAATTTGGGAACACTAGGACGGTAGTTGGCCCATGTAATGTTTTTAGTATGGTGAACTGATCATGAGAGACAACTTACAAATAATGAGTGAAATGCAATGAAAATTGGTTGAATTAGAACTTGTGGAACGATGAAGGAATAGTTGAGGTACTCAGGGAGTTGAAAGAGGAATGATAATATGGATGGTAAAACTAGTTGGAGGGTGTGAAATTTGGCTTAGGGAATGATGTGAGTGAATGAATGGTGATAAGATTTAGGAATCTGGAATACTAGATATAGAGTACTAGAGCAAGAGATGAGTTGGAGATTTTGCAAGTAGTAACCCGGCATTCAAATGATGAATTCGTTGTAAGTCTCGAGTGAACCCGTCTGAGGTGGCATAATTGTGGATTCGATATTACCAAGTTTGAGTTATGGACATAGGAGCAAGAGTTAACCGGTCCCGACCTCGACCCACCTCTGACCCGTCTTTGACCACCAATGGACGGCTGTTGACCGCCCAAATAGGGCTTTGACCGAGAGTTTAAAGGGATTTTGGGGGTTTTTGTGTCGCAGATTAGGGCCATTATTTTCAGGGTGTTTCGGGTCAGTTTAGGTCCGAGTCTTGGGTGGTTATTCTCGAGGGTGGTTAGGGGAGTTGAGGGGTAGTCACGGTTGGTGGCTATGGTGGCTGTGGTGGCCGGAATCCAGGGTAGAAGAAGGGTGTATGGACGGAGTGTTTGTTGTTGTTGCATCGTTGTTTTTTGTTGCTGCTGCCGTGTTGTTGTTTAGGGCTGTCGGTGGTTGCTCCATCGTGGTGGGTGACCACTGTACCCACCATGGTCAGGAGTGGTCGCCGCCGCTGGCTAGGGTCGCTGTTTTGGGGTTGGTTGCGGGTTGTGTATGTATGTGTGTGTGTGTGTGGTTATTGCGGTTGGTGTGTTGGTGTCGGGTCTTGTTGGTGGTGGTCGTGGCCATCACGGCTAGTAGTGGTGATCCACGGTGGCAGCGGAGGTTGTGTAGTTGGGGCTTGGGTTAGTCGGGTTTTTGGGTAATTAAATAAGACGGGTTTATTTAGTTTAATTAGTCGTATATGTATTTGTATAAATGTATAAGTATATTTATACGTATTGGTATAAATATATTAGTATATTTATACGTATTTACAAACGTATTGGATTATTATATTTATATGTATTTGTATCATTGGATGAGTATAATTATACGTATTTGTATTATTATCGTATTTTAGGAAATGTGTTTTGTGAGACGGTTTTACGAGACAGACCTAGCTTGTGTGACAGATTGCTTATGCGGATTTGCTTTGAGGTAGGTTTTATCCTACTCAGTTTCATTGTCGTATTTATTTACAAAATGAGTCTTTATCATTCATTTTCATTGAGTGAGTCGGTAATTGGCATGTTATATGGTATATCCTAATTGTTGTGTTGTCTTGTATGTCGGAGCACATGGTGGTATGATTGGTTACTACTTGTGGAGATGTAAGACGGTTGGGAGACCGTTGGTCGAGATAACTAAATCTTTCGGTTACTTGTCGTTAGGAGCACCTAGACCAAAACACAATTTATAACTTCACCAACAACTCTACAATTAGTAAAGAGGCAAGTAAAGGTCGGATCCCAAGGGACGGGAATTGAGATGAGATTTTTATTGCAACTAGTGGTGTCTTAGGGGTGTCACAATTGGGGTTTGAATAGAAGATCACTAAACTAAATAGCAATGAAAGTAAACAAGCAAGATAAATTAAAAGGGATGTAAACAATTGATAAAAAAGCACTAGGGTGTCATGGGGTCATAGGGGATTCATGGGAATTGATCATACAAACATGTTCTCAAATTATAAGCAAGCAATTATTGTTGTGATGGATCGAGTTGGTTTATATCTTACAATCCTAGGAAAGTTTGGGTCCCGGAGCCGAATCGATTAGATTGTACAACACCTACAAGTCGACTTAGTCTTCCCTACTCAACAACATGCATGGTCCAATGACACTCGAGTTGGTTTATGTCTTACAAGTCTCATTGAAAAGATAGGTGATGGGTAAAAAATGCAAGGATTCATAGGCTCGTATTTCATCAAACATAACATGTGCATGAGTTGAGATCATAACAAGCAAGCAAATAAACCATGAAATCATATTAATTTAAGCATGAATCATTCCCCATGTTGGTTTCCCCTAATAACCCATTAACCCTAGCTAAGTGACTACTCACTCATTATCATGTTGAACATGCTAGCTAGCAAGGTTGTCAATCATACCAACAAAGTGAAACATGATGAATAAATGAAAGTAATTAACAATAATTAAAAAGGAATTAAGAGAATTATACCTACTAATGATTCCAATAATAAAGCAAAGAATAAAAGAAGTACTTGATGCTTGATTGGAAGGTTGTCAATCTCCCAATAATAACCCAAATAATCTTCAATTACCCAAAATAAAGGATGAACAAGAGAGAGATTAAGGAAATAAAACTTGTATTAAAACTTTATTAATTTTTGATTACAAAATTAAAGAGAGATTAGATTGATATTAACTACACTAAAGATTGCTAAGAAGAACATGCTCTTCTAATTAGACTAATGGGGTATTTATAGTGGGGATTAGGTGTGTGAATTAGGGTTAACTAAGGGCTTAAATGACGATTAAGTCCCTACTTAAGGAAACGCCGGTCTTTTTGGAAAGACTCCGGTCTCTAGAAAAAGATGTGCATCCTTCCTTGAAGCTTGAAGAAGACGAAATGGGTCTGCCTGGGAATCCGAGCGTCTTTAGCACGGGACGGGCGGATTTGGCGGGCTCTGCCCGGGCGTCTTCGGGAGAAGACGGGTGTCTTCTGGGTCTTTTGCCCGGGCGTCTTGGGGTGAAGACGCTCGGATTGCTGCTTGGTTGACGGGCGTCTTCAGGGGAACATGCACGGATTGCTGGGCAGTCTCGTTCCTTCTTCTTTTCTTCCTTTTTTCTTCATAAAATCCTTGGGGATTTCCTCGGGGATGCAAGGATCTTTTCTCATCATTGCCCATCTACTATAATATGTACAAAGGCCTTCTAATCTTGTCTCTCCTTGATGCTTGGTCATTGAATTCAATCAGTTTAGTCTCGTTTTGCCATGAAAATGCAAGGTTTGCACTCCTTTCCTACCAAGGGATCAAAACCTCAAAGAATATGCAAAACAAAGAACTAAAGACAATAAATGACCCAAATATGCACTAAAAAGCATGGGAACAAGGCTAATTCGGGGACTAAATGTGCTCTAATTATGGTCACATCAAATATCCCCAAACCGAACCTTTGCTCGTCCCGAGTAAAGAGGTGACAAAGACTAGGACCATTATTTAAACTAACCTAATAACATAGCCGATATGAGACAATTAGCGGGTCTCACTCCGCCCCTTCAACTCACAACAAGACAACCATGTGGTAAGATGCCTTCTTGCAAGGCAAGGTGGGTCTTGCCAAAATGGCGACACATCCAAACATTAAGCACACAAAATCAAATAATGGATGCATCTACAAAAGAATAGCCACTTTCCTCATCTAAGTGGCGGAAATTATCTAAAGGGGAAGCAATTCAAGGGTACACACTCCTTCATAGATGCAATTTATTCAAACTACTAAGCCTAGAAGGATACCAATAAATCACCTCCAAGTTGTGTCAAGCTAGGGTACCTTTGTCCTCAATCGTTAAATGCTTTTGTCAAGAATAGACGCCCTATGGTGTTAGAAACACTGGAGGATCGCGGAATTCCCCCTCTTGCCTAGACAAGAAGAAGGGTCGTCCCCTCTCTACCATGCACAAAAATGGATACAATGGATAAAGGGATCAATAGATATTTGAGTTTCACTTTGGGAGTTTGCTTTTGTTTTTGTTTTCCCCCCAATTTCTTGTGGCATACAACTTTTGAGAACACTTTCTTGCAATTTCTTTTTTGATTTTTGCTTTTCAACACTTGACAACTTTCAACTTTTCTTTGCATTTCTTTTGAACATTTTTCAAAGTCACCCCATATGTAGTGAGGGTGCCTTATATTTGAAGCTTTAGGAGTTCTATTTTTGCTCCTCTTTTCATTTGATGCATTTTTTTTTTGCAAACTTTCTTTCACTTTTCATTTTATTGAACTCAAATTGATTTCTTTTTGTGCCCATTCCCTTTTGATGACAATGTGGTAGAACATGGATGATGGATGGATGCATGGTTTCAAGGGTCACCTTGGAATAAACGGTAGCTAAGGAGTTATCACACCACAAGGTACTCTTGACTAGGCCTTAATCCATGGGTCAAAGGATACTAGCATGACACATCCAAGGGTGTTTTACAAGTATTCTAACAAGCAAAGTCTTAAGAAGAAAAAGCATCTACTAGGGCCTATATACACTTGTCAAGCTTCCCAAGTAGACGGTTTCGCAAAATTTTTCTAACATGCAAACTACATGCCATGATGCAACTACCATATAAACATCCTAATGCATATGATTCTACCAACTAATATGCCATATAAAATAAATGCAATCCTAAATTCACATTGTTATACCGCATCAATCAAAATAAAGCCACATAGTAATTAACATAAAGAGGAAAAAGGAGATTGGAAAGATCATACCATGCGGTCTTCAATATCCTCATGTCTCGGATGTGGCGTAGTCGATCAATGTGAACAAGGATAAAACAAACAAAATATATACAACAATATATACATGACTACACTACAAAGGAAATGAACTTGTTTTTGGTTTTTTAATTTTTATGGTTTTTCAAAAAAAAATTTTGATTTTTTTGGGTTTTTGAATAAAAGTAAAGTTAGACTTCCCCATCCCCACACTAATATGGGCATTGTCCTCAATGGCCAAAATGATGGGAAATCATGCAAGCATGATGCATGAATTCTACTCTAAATACAAGCTATACTAATCTACACTACATGATGCATGGGTTTTTGTTTATGACGGAGAGCGTAATTTAGATTACCTCCCGTTGCATATGCATGTACTTCCCCAAACCGAGTTAGACATTATTTATAATGTCCTAAAGTTGGGGGTAGTTCATGCACACAAGATGCAATGCATGAAACTAAAGTTTGTCATTTTGGATTTTCAAAAGTGGGAACAATAAAATAAGAGCACCTCAATGGGGCCGAGGTGTTAGTCCTCTATGTTGCTAGGACTACTCCAACCATGATCAAGATAAATAAATAAAACAAAGAAAGAAGTAGACAACCTCAAGACGGTAGGAGCCTCTAAAGCTTGCTAATCTTCCACCATATCATCATTATCATCATCTTCCTCAATAGAAGTGGACTCATCACCATTTCCCTCTTCACTTTCTTGTTCACTTTGTTCATCATCCTCTTCTTCTTCATCACTAGCCTCTTCCTCAATGTTATCATCAACAACCACATCACCGACAACCTCATCGTCACCCGGAATCTCACCCCTAGATGCACTCGGAAAGAAGACTTCCCTATCCGCCCAACTAGGCAAAGGACATGAAGGATCAAGTAGTCCTTGCCTAGCTAAATGAAGGAGGGGTGGATATTGGGCTAAGTAAGCATCTTCCCGATCCTTAAAAGCTTGCTTGTGCATCTCTTGCATAAGTAGAGTCACATAATCTTTGCTTGCTTCAACACCTTCGGGTTTGAACTCTTGGTACTTGAAAGGATAGGGTGGTGTGACAATGGAAGAGGAGGGCATTTCAACTTCATCCCTTTGTTGTCGGATGATGTACTCGGCTTCTTTTGAGAGGGGAAGGAGGTAGTTGGTCTGATGGACACTCAAACGACAAATCTTAGAAGGCAAAGTAAAAGATCTAGCCTCATTGGTGAGCCACCCATACTTGGTGTCAAGAGGGTTATGAGTAACCCACTTGTACTTGTTAATCATAGCATCCATGTCAATGAGATGACCACCTTTCTTTGCTACATACTTGCCATCCTTGTTGAAATTCGAATCAAAGTACTTAGCCAAAAGAGTGACTAAACCTCCATTCACAATAACGGTGGTGCCTTGCATCCCACAATCAACATTTAGCCATCTTTCCACCAATAGACTTAGAGAATTGAAAGGCTTGGTTAATTCCCTTCCAATATCTAAGGCCGACTCAAGAAGAACACAATCGATCTTGGTAAAGTGGTTGGTGTATTTTCTTGCAATGATGGTATTCCCGATGACCTTATGCCACACTTTAATGCCCGGGTGGTGGACTAATAGAGCGCGACTAGCATGATAGTTCTCAAATTTCCTTCCGAAAATCGCCTCCCAAAGAGGAGCGGGGTCATACTTGCCGATATTCTTGAAATAACTAGGTGAATCACTAAGACCCAATATATTACCCAATTCCTCAAAGGTGACGCACCTACTAACATTAGCAAGGCGGAACTCGATGTTTTCTCTTGTCTCTACCTTAGTAACTTTCAAAGAACTCAAGAATTCTAAGGTAAGGGAGGGGTATGTTAATTCTTTTGTAGCAAACAATTTTCCCAACACCATGGCTTCAAAGAAGGCTTTAGTTTGCTCAAGGACACCCAACTTATTCAAGGCATATTCACAAATAAACTTGGTGGATAGAAAGGATTTTCTAGCATACTTGGCAAATGTTTCCCTATGGGAGTTAGAAATGAAAATTACCTCCGGATAGTTCGAAAGTTGAGCAATTTCCGGAGTTGTTGATGTTGTTGCTTCCAAGGGAGGTTGTTGTTGTTGCACTTCCAAGTTTGAGCTAGCTACCACCATAGCCAATGAGGCTTTCTTTGCTTGAAGACTCTTTTGTCTTGTTGAGAGTGCCTTTGCCTTAAGTGCCTTTGTTGCTCCTTTTGTCCTTGTCATTGATGATTGAACCAAGAAAAGAGTGAAAATCTTCAATTTCCAAGTATACCCAAATCGATTTTAAGGTGAAAGGCTTTGCCTTTATCGACTCAAAGGTTGAAGATTTTGGTGCTTGGTTTGATTTTTTGTTGAAAGAGGAGTGATTAATTGTTGTTAAAAGGAAGTTTTGATTTGATTTTGTTGATTATGGTTGAGGAAATCTTGTTTTGGTGATGGAGAGGATTAGGGTTTTGAGTTTTGGGGTTTATGGGTAGTGTTTTGAATGAAGGAATGAAGAAATGAATGTGGGAGGGGGTTTATAAAAGACCCGAAAAATTTTGAATTGCGGGGGAAGACGGGCGTCTTTCCTTCGGGACGCTCGGATTCTGCCTGTTTTGGCTTCAGAATTCTCGCCTAACGACGGGCGTCTTTCAGCAAAGACGCTCGGATTTATCAACTGCGGGACGGGCGTCTTCCGCTGAAGACGGGCGGATTCTCTTCCAGTGGGTTTTCTTGTTTTTCCCAGCCAAAAAGACATGCGTCTTTCCTTCCAAGACGGGCGTTTTTCTGAAGACGGGCGTTTCTCTTGCAGGACGCTCGGATTCTTCAACAGTCCCAAAATTTCAAATTCTCAGCACAGATGGACGGGCGGATTTTGACAAATATGTCCGGATTGCCTGAAGACGGGCGGATTCCCACAAAGACGCTCGGATTCTGCCCCTTTTACCCGAATTCAGTTCCATCTGTGTACTTGCATATCCCTTGTCATTTTTCATTCTTCAAATTCCCGTGTTCTTCATTGTGGGGGCACTACTAAGGCATGAATAGCCTAGGCAATTGCTATCCCCACACTAAGCTAAAGCTCTACACATCAATTGAAATCATTAGTCCCTCCCTCACTTCTCTCAAAAATGATAATTATCTTGATCAAAGCATGATATCCAAAAATGCAAAAAATGTAATGTAAGAATTAAAATGCGAGTTAGGGAGTTAGAAATATTTACAAATGGTGGTTTAGGGAGGACTCCACCAAACTCTCATCCTTAGTGAGATGTCATGGGGGCATGTCCAAGGTGTTGTTGATGTTGCTCTACACCTTGAAGAAGTAATCAAAAGCTTTTTCATTATCATGATAAAGATCTTCAATAGATCTTTGCCCTTGTTGTCGGTCTTGACCGATAGCATTACCAATATAGGGATTGAAAATCCCTTCAAACTCATCGTCCCAAAGACCACAAACTTCATCTACTTGATCACTAAAGATCTCTTGAGTTGATGGAGACAACTCTCCCACTTTCTTGTCTTGGCCAATGAGGCCATCCTCTTCATTGCTTGACTTTGGTGAGCTCTTCAAGCTCTCTTTGTTACAATTCACTTGCTCTTTGAATGGAGCATCTTCAATTTTCTTTTTCCATTGGAATTCCGACTTCTTCCTATCATCCTTCCGGCTATAATGATCAACCATAAAACATGGTTCATGCAAACGAGGAGCTCTCATGGTCTTGTCAAGATTGAAAGTTATGCTCTCATCTCCCACTTCTAGAGTGAGCTCTCCATGCTTCACCTCAATCACCGCACCCGCGGTGTGTAAGAAAGGTCTTCCTAGAATGATCGGAATGTTGGAGTCTTCTTCCATGTCAACAATGACAAAGTCCACCGGGATGAAAAATTTCCCAATTCTTACGGGAACATCTTCCCATATCCCTAATGGTGTCTTCGTCGATCTATCGGCCATTTAGAGTGTGATATTGGTGCATTTAAGCTCTCCCAACCCCAACCTTTTACTCACCGAGTACGGCATAACACTCACACTAGCCCCTAGATCACATAAGGCTTTGTTGATCGTGGTGTCGCCAATGGTACACGGTATAGAGAAGCTTCCCGGATCTTTGAGTTTTGGAGGTGAACTCCCTTGAAGTATTGCACTACTCACCTTAGTGAAGGCGATAGTCTCAAGCTTCCGGATCGACTTCTTCTTTGTAAGGATGTCTTTCATGTATTTCGCATAGGCCGACACATGATTGATTAATTCCGTGAAATGAATTGAGACTTCCAAATTCTTCACAATTTCCATAAATTTTCCAAGTTGGTCATCAAATTTGGGCTTGGCTTGACGACTCGGAAAAGGAAGTCTAATCACAATGGGCTCCTTCTCTTTGACCTTGTCTTCATTTTTCTTTGAAATTTCTTCTTTTGATGGTTCTCCATCCTTGGAGTTTTGCACAATTTCTTCTTTGTCACTAGCTTCCACAACTTCATCCTCAACTTGCTTATTCGGTGCTTCATACCTTGTACCACTCCTCAAGTGAATGGCACTAACCGTTTCATGTCTTGGGGGATTACTTTGAGGTGGTAATTGCCCCTTTTGTCTTTGTGAGCTTGAAGATGATAGTTGAGTCAATTGGGTTTCCAACATTTTGGTGTGAGCTAGAATGTTGTTGATGGTGATTTCCTTTGCTTGACTATCCTTTTGCATTTGAGTGAAAAACTCTTGTTGATTCTTTTGCATTTGGAGGACCGCTTTTTGAACATCAAAACCTTGGTCATTTTGTTGATTGTATGGAGTTTGATTTTGGTAACCTTGGTTTTGGTTGTAAAAGGGTCTTTGATTTTGGTTTCTCATGGGAGGTGGGGTGTATGTTGTTTGAGGGTTTTGAACATTTTGGCTTTTGTATGAGAGATTTGGATGGAATTTGGTGTTTTCATTGTAATAGTTTGAATAAGGGGTACCACTCTTGTATGCTTGGAAAGCATTCACTTGTTCATTTGTTCCCCTACATTCACTTTGGTCATGTCCCAAAGTTCCACAATTCTCACATATCCCACTTGGGATTGATGAAGATGCCGTCATGGCATTAACATGATACTTTGGTGATTTTGAGGCTTCTTCAAATCTAGCCATAGATTTTTCAAACTTTAAATTGATGGTATCAATGTGAGCACTATGTTGAGCACCCAATTGAGTAACGGAGTCTACTTCATGCTTTCCTCCCCTAGTAGCCTGGCGAGGTCTACTATATTGTGAGTTATGGACCGCCATTTCCTCAATTTTATTCCAAGTTTGATTGTCATCAACTTCAGTGAACATTCCATTTGATCCCATGTTGAGAATGTTCCTTGAATCTTCATATAGACCGTTCCAAAATTGTTGTACCAAGAACCACTCGCTAAGTCCATGGTGAGGACATGAGCGACAAATTCCCTTAAACCGCTCCCAAGCTTCATACAAAGATTCTTCATCCCTTTGCTTAATGCCCGTAATTTGAGCTCTTAGCATGTTAGTCTTTTCCGGTGGATAGAACTTTTTGTAGAAAGCTAGAGCCAACTTCTTCCAAGAATCAATTCCGAGAGTAGCCTTATCAAGGCTTTTCAACCATTGTTTCGCGGTGCCAATTAGAGAAAAAGGAAATAAGACCCATCGAATTTGGTCTTGAGTTACACCGGTTTGAGAAATTGCATCACAATAATCGCAAAAAGCCTCCATATGAGAATGAGGGTCTTCACTAGGCATCCCCCCAAATTGGCTTCTTTCGACTAATTGAATAAATGCGGATTTGGCAATAAAATTTCCGGTTAGATGTTGTGGTGTGGGAGTACCATTGGGTAGGTTCTCCTCGGTGGGTACGGAATGTGATGAAAACTTAGGCATTGTGGGTTGATTTTGTGTTGGATTTTGTGTTGGGTTCTCCTCACCTTCTCTTGCAAAAGGGTTGATGAACTCAATAGTATTTGGTCGAATAACCTCACTAACACCTCTCAAAGTTCTCCTAGCAAGTCTTCTATTGGTTGTCAAAGTTCTTTCAATTTCGCGATCAAAGGGGAACAAGTCACCTTGTGACCTTCTAGACATGCAAAATATCAAACAACTTGAAAACAATTAGAACAAACCTTGAGGAGTTTTACTTCCCCAAGGCAAAGAAAGACACAACTAATAACAATATAGGAAAATCTAAATCAAGTTAACACCGTCCCCGACAACGGCGCCATTTTTGGTCGGGATAACTAAATCTTTCGGTTACTTGTCGTTAGGAGCACCTAGACCAAAACACAATTTATAACTTCACCAACAACTATACAATTAGTAAAGAGGCAAGTAAAGGTCGGATCCCAAGGGACGGGAATTGAGATGAGATTTCTATTGCAACTAGTGGTGTCTTAGGGGTGTCACAATTGGGGTTTTAATAGAAGATCACTAAACTAAATAGCAATGAAAGTAAACAAGCAAGATAAATTAAAAGGGGTGTAAACAATTGATAAAAAGCACTAGGGTGTTATGGGGTCATAGGGGATTCATGGGAATTGATCATACAAACATGTTCTCAAATTATAAGCAAGCAATTATTGTTGTGATGGATCGAGTTGGTTTATATCTTACAATCCTAGGAAAGTTTGGGTCCCGGAGCCGAATCGATTAGATTGTACAACACCTACAAGTCGACTTAGTCTTCCCTACTCAACAACATGCATGGTCTAATGAGACTCGAGGTTGTTTATGTCTTACAAGTCTCATTGAAAAGATAGCTGATGGGTAAAAAATGCAAGGATTCATAGGCTCGCATTTCATCAAACATAACATGTGCATGAGTTAAGATCATAACAAGCAAGCAAATAAACCATGAAAGCATATTAATTTAAGCATGAATCATTCCCCATGTTGGTTTCCCCTAATTACCCATTAACCCTAGCTAAGTGACTACTCACTCATTATCATGTTGAACATGCTAGCAAGATTGTCAATCATACCAACAAAGTGAAACATGATGAATAAATGAAAGTAATTAACAATAATTAAAAAGGGATTAAGAGAATTATACCTACTAATGATTCCAATAATAAAGCAAAGAATAAAAGAAGTACTTGATGCTTGATTGGAAGGTTGTCAATCTCCCAATAATAACCCAAATAATCTTCAATTACCCAAAATAAAGGATGAACAAGAGAGAGATTAAGGAAATAAAACTTGTATTAAAACTTGATTAATTGTTGATTACAAAATTAAAGAGAGATTTGATTGATATTAACTACACTAAAGATTGCTAAGAAGAACATGCTCTTCTAATTAGACTAATGGGGTATTTATAGTGGGGATTAGGTGTGTGAATTAGGGTTAACTAAGGGCTTAAATGACGATTAAGTCCCTACTTAAGGAAACGCCGGTCTTTTTGGAAAGACTCCAGTCTCTAGAAAAAGATGTGCATCCTTCCTTGAAGCTTGAAGAAGACGAAATGGGTCTGCCTGGGAATCCGGGCGTCTTTAGCACGGGACGGGCGGATTTGGCGGTCTCTGCCCGGGCGTCTTGGGGAGAAGACAGGCGTCTTCTGGGTCTTTTGCCCGGGCGTCTTGGGGTGAAGACGCACGGATTGCTGCTTGGTGGACGGGCGTCTTCAGGGGAACACTCACGGATTGCTGGGCAGTCTCGTTCCTTCTTCTTTTCTTCCTTTTTTCTTCATAAAATCCTTGGGGATTTCCTCGGGGATGCAAGGATCTTTTCTCATCATTTCCCATCTACTATAATATGTACAAAGGCCTTCTAATCTTGTCTCTCCTTGATGCTTGGTCATTGAATTCAATCAATTTAGTCTCGTTTTGCCATGAAAATGCAAGGTTTGCACTCCTTTCCTACCAAGGGATCAAAACCTCAAAGAATATGCAAAACAAATAACTAAAGACAATAAATGACCCAAATATGCACTAAAAAGCATGGGAACAAGGCTAATTCGGGGCCTAAATGTGCTCTAATTATGGTCACATCAACCGTCTTGCGCTTAAGTCGCCTCTTGGAGCTTTCCACTCCAAGAGGAATGTGCACATTATTGGCTTGAGTTACGGAGGTACTCATGTGGTTGAGACACGGCGTCTGGCAGGGGATCCGGTTGGGTTCAGGACGCGGTACGTCTGGGCGTGTCCCGGTACCTGTTTTTGGTTATCGGTATGTCTGGGCGTGTCCCGATACCAGTGTGGTTGTCGTTATGTCTGGGCGTGTCCCGGTACCATGGTGGTGGTTGTTGATGGTGGTTCATTCATATTATAGTCATGTTGTATGTTCACACACTCAAGTCGAGTCACACTTTATTTATTTAAATGAAACTGACGTTTGTGTGTCTGTGTAATTGTCACCTATCTCTTTTGGGGTGGCCTGTGTCGATCCATATGATATGCTTTGGTCATATGGGGAGCAGGTTATGTTCAGGGTGTTTGGATAGTACGCGGGACATGGGACGAGCTTGATGATATCACGAGACGAGTCTAGTTGGCTAGAAGAGTATAGATGTCACGAGTTGTATTTTATTTATTCATTTGTTTATGTTTATGTAATCATTAAACATTACATTAATAAAATGTTCTTTGATTGGAGTTTTGAAACCGTACCTCGGGAAACTGATGGTAACGCTCCAATTATCTTGGCCAGATAGTTGGGGTGTTACAGATTCTCGACCTTTCGGTCTAAGAGGTCCTTAGGTCGGGTTTAACGAGCTTTACCCCTATTAAGGCTATTTTTATAAGGCCGATTCATGAGTTAAGATATGCGAGAAATCACATGTGGCTCAATAAAAAAGGGACACTTGATCGAGTACCCTAGCAACTCGATCGAGTGCATTTATTCTAGAATCGAACTTACTGTCACACAAAGGGTCACTCGATCGAGTGCCCCTGACCCATTCAATCGAGTGTCCAACAAAAATGACGGATATTACACGTACCCTCGACCAACTAAATCGTTGTTCTTTACATTCGTCCAAATTATGAAATGCGCAAATTTTATTGTGCGGTACGTGCGACGAGGATTAAGTGATCACTTTTTTTTATAAATGGTGACCAAATTTGGTTAATTAGTGATTATTTTTTATGATTAGGAAATGACCATTTTTTTCAATGTAGTTACTATTACCTAAAAGTTACACTATTTAACAAAATGTGGTCACTTTTTGCAAAAATAACACGGAAAAGATCATCGTATAAGTAAACAGCTTGTCTCATTGAAGATGGCACTATCCGTCACAAGCTGAAGACGGATAGTGCCCCACTCACAATATCACAAATGGGAGGACAAGTAGGGTGCTTCATTTAATTCACACTTGATTTGCCACTTATATATTGTGAGAGGGACACTATCCATTTTCGGCTTATGACGGATAGTGTTCGTCTTCAATGAGAATTTGTGAAGTAAATTACTGTATGAAATGAGAAGTATGAACAATTGTTTCAACAAATCTTAATACTTATTTCCTCACAAGTGTACGAGGGTGTCGTGTGCATGTGAGGGTCGAATCCAAAGGACGGAGATTATGGTTCTAGGATTGTTTGTCTAGACACTAGTTTAGTTCAATCTAAGGTGATGGATTGATTATAAGACTAAATAAGGAGATTAAAGCCAACTAATTAAAAGTAGAGCGATTACTAAAATGATAAGAAACAATGATAGGGAAAAACAAGAATGTCCGGGTTCACTCATATAGATAAGGAGGGGGGGGGTGTTACACATAGATTAACAAAATCTAAGAGTAAATGCAAAGGAAAGTTCCAATCTCTCGATGTGAGACTCACCCTAGGTTAAGATCGATTAAGCTCTCACTCAATTAACCAAACCCATAGTTTCATAATGTGATTCCTAGTCACAAGTCAAGCTCTCATCCAACAAGTAGAAGAGATAGTGTAAACACCTAAACTTTCATTCAAGCATTTTCACAAACACCTTATGTGCATGATAACTAACAAGCATATACTCAAGGATTGTAGTCTTCCTATGTCATAATCCAACCCTATGACTCTATATAAGATCCCCCTCCATCCTAGTATGAAACTACTCACACATGTTCACAATAACAAAGGTGAAAGATGAAGATTTTAGCATGGAATAAATAAAGGAAAACATGCTTGCAAAGTAAACTAGTTAAGCAACTTAAATATGTAAACAATTGAAAGATGAACAATAATAGGAAAGAGATTATACCAATATTGAAGACAAAGTTGCAATCTTTGATTAAATAGAAGAATAATCTTCACCAATCTTCAATTAACAACCCAATATGATACCGTCGTTTAGTACCAAAAATAAATACCTATAACTACCAACAGAAGTTAGCGGAAGTAGGGTCGATCTCCATAGGGAGATGGGAAAATGTCTGCTAAACTAAATCCGTCCGAGTCACTATTTCTTGGGGGTTTTGAAGGTTTGTTCTACTCTACGGAGGTCAAAGAGAGAAGTAAAGTAAGAGAAATAAAGAAGAGAATTTAATGAAAGCCAAGTAAGAGAAACAGCTAAGACTGTCGGTTCACCATGATTCTTTAGGAGTGTAGTCTAGGGTCTTAGGTCAATGCAAACCCGATCTACAGGGTAGTGAAAAGGTCCTTCCGGTCCACTATTCTCCCTAAGACAATTATAACTTAACTTCCGCCCTCATTAGAATGCCCTAATGTTCACTGCAGGTTTTACCTTTTCCAATCTTCCGATCCAGGTCAAAGTGTACTGAGGTTAATTATCTAATTGGGTCGACTCAAGTAGACAAGAACAATTATATGCCGTGATTAACAACATAGATCCAATTCGCATCAAGTTCTAATCACCTATTCATAGTTCCCTTAAAATCATGGCTCCCCTCTGCCTTAACAAGGGAATTAGTTATGCATAATTATTGGGTAAACAACAACAATACATAAACAATAGAAATTAAGCATAATTGATGATCTAAGAGGAGAATAGAAACAATAGAGATTGAGAGAATAAAAGCAATGAGACAAGAACAATTAATTAATTATGAATAGAGAGTACCGATTACAAGGAAAAGTAAAGAAGAAATAAGTTCCAAGTTTTCAATCCCAAGGGAGAGCAAGGGTAGGGAAAATCGAAGAAGAGAGGCCTAAGAGAGAGAGGTATTATGACTGCCGTCATACTTATTTATCCTAATTACAAAAGGAAATCTCGAAAATTAACTCAAGATCCGCATAAAACACCTAGGCTCTCGATCGAGTGAAATGAAACCACTCGATCGAGAGGAAAACTTGACTAACCATTCGATCGAGTAAACTGAGCGTTCGATAGAAGACCTCAGAGGATAGCTATCTCGATCGAGTAAAGGCAGAGCTCGATCGAGTGATTCTTGGAAAATAAAGCATTCGATCGACCATGATGAGTAGCAAAATGGGTCGATCGAGCTATATAAGCACGGGTGAACTTCTTGACACTTTCCGAGGCCACTTCACGCATCCTTAAGTGACAGATTCCGAGCTCCGATTCCTCGTTCTCCAAAATGCATGAAACTAGGACAAGTTCAGGCCTGATTTCGCTCCTTTCTGGTTCATACCTGCAATTTATACAAGACAAACCAAAGTAGACTATTCGGGGGCATTTGTAGCTAGATGCCACGTAAATAACAAAGAAATGCGTGTAAAAAATGAGGTAAAAACCTTATATAAAATACACGCATCGCAATACTAAATGTAAACAATTGATAACAACTAATTCTTAAGCTAATCTATGAAATAATTAATGTTTGATTAAGGAAAGATTAAACTTTTGATTAAGGGTTTGCATAAGATTAAGGAAATAATTTGAGATCTAGGGTTGTGTGTCCAAGGGGAATTAGTGACGGAGTATTTATACTATCCCCTTCGATTAGGTCTTAAGAGAAGAGAAGAAGCTCAATCTCGTCTGACGCTCCTCTGCCGGTCCACCGGCTACCGGCCTGCCCACCGGCAGCGAGTCATTTTTCCAAAATGCAAAGAATTGGCCTGGGGTTGTTCTCTGCCGGCCTGCCGGCAAAGAACCCTTCTTCCTTGTCTTTTCTTCATTTCTTCAGAAGTTCAGGGCGTGTGTGCCGGTTGACCGGCTGCCGGGTGACCAATCGACAGCGAGCATTTCTTCAATTAGCTTCAATTCGTCTCTTCAAAAACGGTTAAGGCATGGGAGGGGTTCTCTGCCGGTTAGCCGGCTGCCGGCCTGCCGGCAGAGAACACTTCTTCAATGCATTCTCCTCTTCTTCTTCTCATGCTAACACAAGCTATCGTCCGTGCTTCCTCCTTATTCCGTCTTGCCTCTTCCTTGGCCTATTCCCTACAAGATGAGACGGGAATTCATAGTATGGGAACACATGGGATAAAGGGGTAAAAAGCAAGCGAATCGAAGCTAAAACCGTGTTAAATGGGGGCAAAAATCACGAGAATAAAGGGGGAAAGCGGTCTAAATTAATCATATATCAAACCTCCGCACACTTAAGCATTACTCATCCCCGATTAAGTAAGTGAGCAAAAGGGAGACCCTTATTCAACTAATACTAATCTAGACTAATAATATTCGATGGTAGGCAATTAACGGGCCTCCTCCGTCCCTTTAACTCAGAATGAAATGCAATGAGGTATGCACTCCTTTGCAAGGCAAGTGGGGGCTTGCGGAAAATCTAGACACATCCAACATTTAAGCACACAATCAAGCATAGGATGCATCAATCAAAAAGTCAACCGCTTTTCTCATCTAAGCGGAGGGTTTTGTTTCGAAAAGAAGGTTTTGGTCGGGAAATACCGTCTCATAGTCATGGCGGGGTGTCAATGCCCTAGTGATGGCTCAAGCAACCTCAAAATGACAACCAAATGCCTAGAAAACAAATTCAAAGGCGGGAAAGGGGGAAGCAAAGCCTAACCTTCAAGATTGACATGACACACACAAGATTCGACCGAGTTGACCCATGACTAAGAGGACCTAGACTACCGACTTCCTCACAGTTTTCACTAGTCGCTCATTTGAAGGACGGGAGATTTATATGCCAAAAAGTAACCAAAATCACTCAAATACTTGGCTCGTGAGACATGCCCGCAATATAACGTGGAATCTCCTCCTACATAACCATACATGAGATGCAAAAAGGAAAATGTGCATAAAGAGAAATAAGGGTTATAACGGGGCTAGGTGGCGGGTCGAAACGGGGTTGGTGCAAGCGCCATTTTGGAAAAATGTGGAGGTACACATCAAGAAGTTGCCAAAATTCCATTTCTTCCACTTTATTATAACAAATGAGTAACGTCCACACCCTAACAAAAATTGGTTTCCGAAATTTATGCAAAAATTGTGTAAACCCCACTCACTAATGTGGCTCATATTTGTGCACATTTAGTCCCTGAACTAGCCTCATTCCTATTCTTTCTAGTGCCTATTAGGGTCATTTCTTATCTTTAGTTCCCTACTTTGCATATTCTTTGAGGTTTTGTGTCCTTGGTAGGAGAGGATTGCTATCCTTACATTTATAAAGCAAAGTGGAGCTAAATGGAGTGCATCTAATGACCAATCATCTAAGACAAGACCAATAATAATGGCCTAAGTGAATAAATCAAGTAGAATGGGAAATGATGAAGACCCCCACGACCCCTTAACGATCCCCACGGATCCTTTGGCAGTCAAAAGAAGAAGAAGAAAAGCTGATCAAGGATCCGGGCGTCCCGAGCTCTGGACGGGCGTCCCAAGCCTCAATCCGGGCGTCTCATCGCCAGGTCGAGCGGATCCCTGGGCAGCACGAGCATACTTCAAAGACAAGTCGAGCGGCTCCTTATGGGACTTGCAAGGCACTAATCTTCTTCTTAGGGACTTAATCATCATTTAAGCCCTTAGGTACCCTGATCCGTGTACTTAGTATAAATACCCCATTGTCTTAGGGGATTAAGAACCAAGTTTTACCAATTTATAATTAAGTTAATTTACCAATTAGTTTGGTAGATCTTCCTAATCAAGTTCTAGTTACTCAATTCAATATTAATCAAATCTTAATTTCTCTTTAATTATTCAAGTGTTCTTAGACTTAGTTGGGTAATTTGAAGATTATTTGGGGTTTATTGAAGACTTGACAACTCTTCGTCATTCATCAAGTGTTCTTCTATTATTCTTTGCTTATTATTATAATCCTCCTTAAGTTGGTATAATCTCTTTTACCTTTTGCTTAATTAATTATTGCTTTACTCATTCACCATGTTTAACCGTGTTAATATGATTAACACCCCTATTAGCATGTTTACCATGACCATGAGTGAGTAGTCTTATAACTAGGGTACATGGGGGATTAGGGGAATTAAAACATGGGGGTAGATCCATACTTAATCTAATAAGTTTTCATAAAGAATGTTTGCTTGTTGTAGTTTCAATTTATGCACATGTTATGCTTAATTAATTGCTTGATTGACAACCTTGCATGAATCTCCTATCCATTCAACAAGACTTGTAATATATAAACTAACTCAAGGCTTGTTAGACCATGCATATAGTTGAATAGGATGAAACTAAATCGACTTGTAGGTGTTGTACAGTCTTGACCGACTCGGCTCTGGGACCCAAATATTCCTAGGAATTGTAAGACATAAACTAACTCGATTCCACTACAACAATAATTTGCTTGCATCTATGTAAACATGTTTGTATGATCACCACCATGAATCCCCTATAAATCCATGATACCCCAGTGACTAAATCAATTGTTTACAAACCCCTATTTACTTATTTTCCTGTTTTGCTTTCATTTCCTTACATTTCATTGTTAAGTAATTTAGATTGCAAACCTCAAACTCAACCCAAATTGTGACACCCTAAGACATAGTTTTCTACAATCGATAACATGATTCAATACCCGTCCTTTGGGATCCGACCTTTACTTGCCACTATACTAAGAGTAGTTAGTTGAGTCTATAAATATTGTTTTGATCGGTTAGCTTGGACGACAAAGTTTTAAACCGCATAAAAAATGGCGCCGTTGCCGGGGACGGTGTTCAATTGAATTGTTATTTGTTGTTTTTAGTTGTGTCTTTCTTAACCTTGGGGATGTCGAATTCCTCAAGGTAGTTTTAATTGTTTTCTAGTTGTTTGATTTTTGCATGTCTAGAAGATCACAAGGAATACTTTTGCCTATTGATCCCGAAATTGAAAGAACCTCACCAATATTAGAAGAGTTGTTAGAGTGACTTCAACAAGTTTTGGAATTGGAGAACTTGTGGACATTGGAAGCATCCAACCGGATAGTATTGAGTTTGTCAACCCTTTTTCAAGAGAAGGAGAAGATAACCCAATTCCAAACCAACCACAAAATCAACCTACAATGCCTAAATTCTCATCTCATTCCGTACCAACTGAGGAGAACCTACCCAATGGTATTCCTACACCACCACATCTAACCGGTAATTTCATTGCCAAATCCGCATTCATAGAATTAGTTGAGAGAAGTCAATTTGGAGGGATGCCTAGTGAAGATCCTCATCTACATATGGAGACTTTTTGTGACTATTGTGATGCAATTTCTCAAACCGGGGTGACTCAAGACCAAATTCGATGGGTGTTGTTTCCTTTATCCTTGATTGGAACCGCAAAGCAATTGTTAAAGAGCCTAGAAAAGGCTACCCTTGGTATTGATTCCTGGAAAAAGTTAGCACATGCCTTCTACAATAAATTATATCCTCCGGAGAAGACTAACATGTTGAGAGCCCAAATCACCGGGTTCAAGCAAAGAGATGAAAAGTCTCTATATGGATACATGTCTCTCTTGTTCTAATCATGGACTAAGTGAATGGTTCCTTGTTCAAGAATTTTGGAATGGCTTATATGAAGATTCGAGAAATGTGCTCAACATGGGTTCCAATGGGAGATTCACCGAGGTTGATGACAACCAAACATGGGCTAATATCGAAGAAATGGCGATTCATAACTCCCTATATAGTAGGCCAAGAAAAGCTAATAGAGGAGGGAACTATGAAGTGTACTCCATCACCCAATTGGGTGCCCAACTAAGTGCTCATATTGACACCATAAACTTGAAGTTTGAGAAAGCCATGGCCAAGCTTGATGAAGCCTCTCAATCACCCAAACAACATGTCAATACCATGATGGCAACATCCTCAATCCCAAACGGAGTGTGTGAGAGTTGTGGAACCTTGGGACACGATCAACACGAATGTAGGGGATCAAGTGAACAAGTGAATGCCTTCCACGCATACAAAAATGGCACCCCTTATTCCAACTATTACAATGAGAATACCAAATTCCACCCAAATCTCTCATACAAGAGCCAAAATGTCCAAAACCCTCAACCCACATACACACCCCCTCCAATGAGAAATCCTACTCAAAGACCATACTACAATCAATCCAATGACCAAGCTTTTGATGTTCAAAAAGCGGTCCTCCAAATGCAAAAGTGCCAACAAGATTTCTTTGCTCAAATTCAAAGGGATAGCCAAGCCAAAGACACTACCATCAACAATATCCTTGCTCACACTAAGATGTTGGAGACTCAGTTGTCTCAACTGGCCTCTTCTAGCTCCCAAAGACAAAAGGGACAATTACCTCCCCAAGGAAATCCGCCTACAAGACATGGGACCATCAATGCTATCCACTTGAGGAGTGGTACAAGATATGAGGGACCCAAGATGCCGATTGAAGAAGATATTGTCGAGGAGAATGACAAGCAAAGTGATTTGATTGAACCACTAAGGAGAAATCCTAAGGTGGTAGAGACAACTACCAATGACTCATCAAAGAAGAGAAGTGAAGAGAAGGCTAAAGAAGTTGAGAAAGAGCCTATTGTGATTAGACTTCCATTCCCAAGTCTTCAAGCCAAGCCTAAGCTTGATGAGCAACTTGGAAAGTTTATGGAGATTATGAAGAACTTAGCGGTTTCTATACCATTCACGGAGCTAATCAACCATGTTCAGGCCTATGCAAAATACATGAAAGATATCTTTACCAAGAAGAAGTCCATCCGAAAGTTGGAAACCATTGCCTTTACAAAGGTAAGTAGTGCAATTCTTCAAGGGAATTGCCCACCTAAGCTCAAAGATCTGGGAATCTTTTCTATCCCATGTACCATTGGTAACACCACAATCAACAAGGCATTATGTGATCTAGGTGCAATTGTGAGTGTCATGCCATATTCGGTATGTGAAAGACTAGGGGTGGGAGAGCTCAAGTGCACCAACATGAACTTACAAATGGCGGACAGTTCAACAAAGAAACCACTAGGGGTATGGAAAGATGTGCCCGTGAGAGTTGGAAAGTTTTTCATATCGGTGGACTTTGTCATTGTTGATATGGAGGAGGATTCCAACATTCCAATCATTCTAGGAAGACCATTCCTACACACCGCCGGAGCGGTGATCGTTGTGAAACATGGAGAGCTCACACTTGAAGCAGGTGATGAAACAATCACCTTCAATCTTGATAAGACTATGAGAGCTCCCAACTTGTTTGAGCCATGCTTTATGTTTGATCACTATACTCGAGAAGGTGACAAGAAGAAGATGGAACCTCTATTCAAAGAACAAGGGAAAGAAATAAATCTCAAAGAAAAGGGCAAAGCCACACCGCCCAATTGGAAGAAAGATATTGATGATGTTGAAATGGCTCTATTTGGAGAGCATGAAATTTTTCACAACAAGAATGAGAGCTTGCAAAGCTCACCCATGACAAGTATATATGGAGGGCTCATTAGCCATGACAACAAGGAAGGAGAGTTTCTCTTGTCAACTCATGATCCACCCGACATAGGGAAAGAAGCAAGAGAATTATGTGGTCTATGGGATGACGAGTTTGAAGGACTTGTTAACCCATACATTGGGAATGTTATGATTCTAGACCAAGGCTATGTAGACCCTTGTCACCTCTTTGACTCGGGCTACCATATGAATGAAGACAACAATGTGGAAAGGTTTATGCAAGACCTTCATCATGAAAATAAACAAGCGTTTGACTACTTCTACAAGGTGTTGAGCAACATCAACAATGCCTTGGCTTTGCCCCCTTGACATCTCTCAAAAGAAGGAGAGTTTGGTGGAGTCCTCCCTAAACCACCATTTGTAAATATTCTAACCTTTTAACTTGCATTTCATTTAACTTGTACATTACTCAGTTTTTGCATTGCATTTTACATGCTTTGTTTGACGAATTTGTGTAACATGAGAGCAAGTGAAGGAGGGATTTTAATGTGCTTTAAATGTGTAGTGTTTGATGATCAAGTGTGGGGAAGCACATGCCTAGGCTACTCAATCCTTTGTAATGCAACCCATATATCAAAATGATGAAGAATTGAAGACAAATTAATGCTGGACAAAGATCCCCACGAGCAGACCTGAGCTCGTGGGGACTGGGAAAGAGGCACAAAGTGAAATTTTGCTCTCGAGAAGAATCTCCCCGAGCCGACAGCAGCTCGAGCGTCCCACTGCTCAGGTCGCCTGACCTCAACCCAGGACGTGGGTCCTGAAAGTGACTTAAATAATCAATTTTGCATTGGACAACAATCTGCCCGTCCCAAGCTCAAGACGAGCGAGCCAAGCAAAAATCCGCCTAGCAGATTTCTGAATTTTCACTGGATGAAAATCCGCCCGTCTCCACCCCAATCCGCCCGTCCCTACGTGCTACATCAACAAAACACGGGACTCGCCCCTCTTCTTCATTTCATTTCCCTTCTTCAAACACAAACACAATAATTTCCCTCACTTCAACCTTCAATCCCCTCATCCAAAAACACCATTTTCTCATCCAAATTCACCAGAATCAAGTCCAAACTTGCTCAAATCAAAAACAAATCACTCCTTTATCAACAATAAGAACATCCAAACATCAATTTCTTCACAAATCAATCATATTTTCAAGGGTTAGGAGAAAATCCGAAATTCCTAAGTTGATTGAGCATTCCATTGAAATTAGAAGAAGAAAGGAGCATTCAAGCATAAACTTGGTTTGTTGATACTAATTTGAAAGGAGAATAACAATGGCAAGGACTAAATGAGGCATCAAGGCAACAAAAACACCAAATTTATCTAAAATACAACAAGCTCTTGCATCAAAGGCACTGGTCTTGGCTCAACAAAGGGAGCAAGCTCCAGAAACCGTCAATGCTATCGAGGAAGCTACTACATCTATCCCGGCGGTGGAACAATTGAAAAACTATCCGGAGGTAACTTTCATTTCCGATAAGCATAGGCTTGCATTCGAATACCTAGCCAAGAAAAAGATTTTAGCTACTAAATTTGTATGTCAAGATGCTTTGGATAAATTGGGTGTCCTTGAGCAAACAAAGGTATTCTTCGAGTCTATGGGGTTATCCACCCTCTTTGAGATGAATGAGTTAACATACCCCTCTTTGACATTGGAATTCATTAGTTTCTTGAGGGAGTATAGAATTGAGACTCGAGATTATGTCGAATTCTGCCTCAAAAACAAGAGTAGAACAATGCATAAAAGTGATTTCGGTAAAGTGTTTGGGCTTAAGGAAGATAGCCGGTTCATCAAGAAGCCTTTGGAGTTTGATGCCAAGCCCCTTTGGCAAGCCATCTCCGATCGTGAGTTTTCTACTTTCAAGGAGTGACATGCCATGTACATTCATCATCCGGGTATTAGGTATTGGCACAATTTCGTCGCTAACACTTTGATTGCTAGAAAGGAAGCCAATCACTTGACCAAATTAGACTTTCTCTACCTTGAGTCCTTTTTGAATGTTGGTGGGAAGTCCAAAAATGGGTACAATGTTCTTCAATTATTGATCAAGAGATGGTTGGACATTGAGAATGGGAAAGATGGCGCAGCTTTCATTGTTAATGGAGGAATGGTGATGAGATTGGCAAAGCATTTTAACCCGAATTTCAACAAAGATAACACTTAATATCGGTTAAAGGAACCCACCTTCTTGATATGAGAAATTTGATCCACAAATTTCAATGGGTCAAGCATGAAAACTTAGACCATAAGTATGAGTGGCTCATCAAGGAAGCCAATTCGATTGTCTTACCAAGCAAGTTTTGTCGCATCTCCACCCACCGAACCAACTACCTTATTCCCGTTTCCGAAAGTGCCGAGCGCATCATCAAGTAACAACAAAATCCAAGTGAAGAACCCTCCTCCTCCATTGTTACACCACTATATCCCTTTGCCTACGACGAGTTCGAACCGAGTGATGTTATGGTGGGCAATGACTATTTGACGCAATTAATCCAACATATGCATAAGGAAGCATACAATGATCGGGTGAATGCCTACTACGCCCAATATCCACCCCTTTTACATCTTGCTAGGCAAGGACTCCTTGATCCTTCGAGTTCTTTGCCAAATTGGGTGGATAGGAAAGTGTTCTTTCCTAATGCTTCTCAAGATGAAGAAAGGGATGATCGGGAAACAAGGAGAGAGGAGGATGTTGATGATGAGAGCGGGGAAGGTAGTGAGTCTTGCCATGATGATGATGATGAGGAAGAGCAAGGTTCTCATTCTAGTGAAAACGATGATGGTGAAGCCTCCGATTCCATGGAGGTAGATGATGATGATGATGTCGCGATGAGCGACAATTGATTATTGACAAAGCTTGAAGGAGGACATCAGAATGTGGGATAGATGGCTTATACTAGTATTGACCTATTCCATTATGAGTCTCCTACCCCTCCTTTTGCTTTGTTTTTGTCTCATGTTTCTATGACTTGTATACTATTTAACTTGTATCATTTAGAGAGACACTTTGGACTCTTGGTAGTTTTGAGTTTGGAGTCCTAGAACCATTCAAAGGACTCCCACCTCGGTCACATTGAGGTGTTTATCTTTTTGCTCCCACTACGAAGAATCCAAAATGACAATTTTCGTTCATGCATTGCATTTCATGCCTTATGAATGAACTTCCCTTCTTTTTGCACTAGCAATAGTATTTTGTCCAGTTTGGGGAAGTTCACTTATAAGGATTGTGAGTTAATTCAAATTAGATGTTCGAACAATAGAAAACATGCATCATATAGTTTAGCTTAGTTTGCATCACTTGTATATATTTATCACATGTAGTTTTTATTTAATGTGGAATCATACATCATTTCATATCATTGCATTTGCACAATTCCCTATTATTTTGTCCATTGGGGACAATGTCCATTCTAAGTGTGGGGATTGGGAATTCTAACACTTTCTAACACCTATTTCAAAAATGATAAAAATTTCAAAAATTTCAAAAATCCAAAAACATGTTCTTCCCTTTTGTAGTGTACTAGTGTAGAAATTTATATATTGTATATATTTGTTGTTTGTGTTCACTCTTATCACATTCGACCAACTACGCCACATTCGAGGCATGAGGAATATGAAGACCGCATAGTATGATCTTTCCAAACCTCCTTTTTCTTCTTATATGTTAATGACAATGTGGCTTCTTTTTGTTTGATGTGGTACAAACCAATGTGATTATAGGAGTTGCGTTTAGACTATATGGCATACTAGTGATAGTAGCAAATATATTAGGTTGTATATAAGCTAGTTGCATCATGGCATGTAGTTGCATTTTAGGAAAAATTTTGTGAAAATGTCTAGTTGGGAAGCTTGGCAAGTGTGTATAGTCCCTTATAGATAATTTTTCTCCTTGAGACTTTGTTTGCTAGAATACCCTCAAGTCACTTTAAGATGTGTCATACTAGTATCTTTTGACCCATAGACTAAGGCCTAGTCAAGAGTACCTTGTGGTGTGATAAATCCTTGGCTACCGTTTATTCCAAGGTTGACCTTTGAAACCATGTAACCGCTCTTTCATTTCTATCATCATGTTTTGCCAACAAAAGGGGAATGGGCACTATAATCTCCAATTTGAGTTCAAAGTACCAAAGTGAAAATCAAAAAGTTTGCAAATTGTATCAATGAAAAGAGGAGCAAAAATAGACTCCTATGCTTCAATAAAAGTACCCTTGCTACAAAATTGGGTTACTTTGAAAATGTTCAAAAAGAATGCAAGTCGAATTGCCAAGTATCAAATTGCCAAACATAAAAAATGGCAAAGAAATGTTTTCAAAAGTCAAATGCCACAAGAAATTGGGGGGAAAAATCAAAAGCAAACAACCATTGTGAAACTCAAAGCATATTGATCCCTTTTATCCATTGATGATCCTTTTGTAATACCCCGTAATTTGATAAGTATTTATAAGAATAATTTATGTAATTCGAGTAATTAATTTAAAAGGTATTTAAAATAATAATTGCAATAAGAAGGAATAATATAATAAAATAATGAATGAGCCGGGAATAGCTATTTGGGTCGTGTAGATGCTTTGGATTGTGTGCTCGGGTAACAATAATAATAATTATAATTATAATAGTATGTGTAATTGTATAATAATAATAATGAGTAATTGTATAATATTAATAATATAGTAAATTACATATTTCCTAATTAAATTCTTATAGCCTTAACCTACCTATAGAAATAGATCGGAACATACAACTTTAGACCTTATTCTTCATACAAATCTAAGTAATTTATGAAGGACGAGATATAGAAGAGAGAAGAAGGAGAATTAGATCTAATTATCGTCTCAAGGTAAGACCGTCTTATATTTAATGTATTGAGTTTGTAATTAAAATAACTCGCGTTGTAGACCACCGTAAGGTTAGCCGTTACCGTGACCGTGACTATGACCATGGACCACCAGGGAGTGACTAGGACCCTTCGTTGACCATTGTTGATCACCGTGGTGGTGGTTGGAGGCGGGTTTTAAAGGCTACATGGTGAGGGTTATGCGGGTTTAAACAGGGGACTTCGACCCCAGTACAGACCCTTATTTGGACCCGACTTGATCTGTGCATGGTGAGGCTTGGACCAGGGGAGTGAGTCGACCATATTGGTTGGTGTTGGGGTGGTAAAGGTGGTGGTTTGTGGTTGTAGTGGTCGGAAAACGAGAAAATTAGGGGAATTGAGGTTGTGCGCATGGCCGTCTTAAGACGAGCACCGTGGCCGCGTTGTTGACTTTCCGGAGGAAAAGGAACCACCTGTGGGACCTTCATGTGTCAGTGGTGTCAATGGTGGTGGCCAGAGGTGGTAGGGGTGACTGTGGTGGCGCTGGTGACGGGTTTAAGATGCGGTGGTGTTGGAGGAGTTAATTGTCGTGTTTTCGGTATTTTCGATGATGTGTGTGGTTGTTGCTGCTAGGGCGTGGGTTGCTGGTGGTTGCGGCAAACTTTTCAGGTGGTTGGGACCTTGGCTGGGTTGTCGGCGGTGGGGTCTCACGCTGGGGCAGGTAGTAGATGTGGTTGTGTCGGGTTTGGGTAAATTAAACGGGTTGAATGGGGTATGTGTCGTGCGTGTTTATATTGGGATAGCACGGGTTGGTTCATGGGTTTGTGTAGTGAGTTGATTTGTTTATTTAATTATTGGGACGGGTTTTTACGTAATAAACTACACGGGAAATAATTAATATAATTAAGTTATAATGATTAAATGAATAATGAATAATTGGCTATATATATAAATAATAAATTATTTTATATAATAAGTTTAATTAGTAATTGTAATTATTATTATTTATTTAGGTGACATAATTGTTGAGAAGCGTTATTTATTGGGATTGCTATTTATTTGGATTGCTTATTGGATTTTCTTATTTGGTAGGAATTTCATACTCAACTCGAGTTTTATTGTTAAGTGAACGTATATTTAATTGTGACGGTTGATGAGATTAATGTTAATATTGTGATTTATCATTGAAGATAGAATATTTGTGTTTGTTAAGATGTCGGCTGAGCTGTATGACGGGATTGTTATTGAGTATTTGTTGTTGGTTATATTTGGTACAGAGAGTTGATTATTTAGTTGAGTATAACACATAGGGTGTTACTGCCAATTGTGCATAACGAGTAATCGTTACTGCCAGATGTGCATAGTAAGTAATTACTACTGCCGGAGATAGTTGTGCATAGTTAGTGATTACTACTGCCAGTTGTGCATAGTACGTAGGGTACTACTGCCAGTTGAGCATGGTATGAGAGTACCACTGCCAGTTGAGTTGAGCATCATAGCACGGTGTTAAGCGGGTTGTGCTACCGCCAGTGACGTAAGTGAGTTGTACGGATGAAGTGATGAGAATTTGAAGGATGCCTATTTTGGTTGGATTATTATTGTTGTTTGGTTATTCCTACTCAACCTCGTGGTTGACCGTGTATTCGTGAACACCTGTGATGAACCATAAATGGGGAGCATATTTGCAGGTGCTAAAGATTAGCTGACTTGGGAGCTCATGGGATGCGTGATGACTTGGCCAATCTACCTAGAAGTCTAGACCACATAGATTATTTAATCACTTTATTTATTTCCGCTGCGAGTTGTAATTATTTTATATTAAGTTTTAGTTGGTTAAGTTGTAATAAACCTGTAATCGCTAAGTTTTAATTTAAAGTACTTTGGTGAGTTGGACTTTGTTATTCACTGCCTCGGGAAATCGAGATGGTAACTCTCTCATTTACTTGGGAGGCCTAGCTAAAGGCTCCTGAATAAATGGAGGTGTTACAAAGTGGTATCAGAGCAAAACGATCCTCAGGCCTAACCAATGAATAATAATGAACTTAGGTTGTGTCTAAATAAAATGAACCCCGGGTAGAAACTGTTAGGAGCCCCTCTTAGTGCGGTTAAAGAGACGTCCTTAATTCGTACCCTGGCCCTTTCGGTTTTGAACCGGTTACCTTGAGAGATATTACAGTGTGGGGTAATTTAAAATGAATATTGTTTATTTTGTCTTAGGAGTTTTTGATTGCCTTGTTTGAATATTGTTTTCATTGATGACTGCGGGTACGGGGATGTAACCTTGCTTTTAAGGAGAGTGGAATGTGATATTTTAAGCATTGGTTGATTTTTTTAAGCATGTGGTTATGAGAAAAGTATGTTAAAATGTAATTGAGATGCATAATTATGATTAACATGGGTAGTATTACGGAAGTTGCGTGAAATTGTGAAGAATGTGACTTGGTTGATTTCTTGTAATTTTATCCTTGATTGTTTGGCAGCCATTTACTGCCTATTTAATATCCTTATATGACATTTTTATGCATGATAGCCTTGTGAGTTAAATTTCATATGCCGCTAGTTTCATGCTTAAATAACTTAGGGTTTGGGAGAAATAAATAATTTAGTGGACAGTGGTCAAAATATTCCTGTACAGTTAAGTTTTCGACAAACGATTTTGTAAAATTTCTCATTTAATTTGTGCTTAATATTTTTGCTTAATTCCAACTCCATTTTTTAAAGGATTCGTATATGTTTCTAAATTGATAAGCCACGTTTCATGATAAAACTTTGACATTTAATAGTGATTTTTAAAAGTTGACCTAAGTTTCTGACAAGTTGCTGTAAAATTGATGTTTCGATCTAATAAATTGTAAAATGCATTATAAATTGACCTTATGAGTTTTTGACTTGATTCTTTCTCTCATGAGTTGCTTACTCTCTGTATTTTCTGAAAAATATAAGTGCTCAAGAAGTAACTATGTTATTAATTATTAATGATTTTTGGAAGTTGTAACATGTTTTCTTAGTCTTGAAAAATGTAAGTTGTGCTAAAGTTTCTAAAGAACTATTCTTATCTCTCTCACCTTGGCATTTTGATGTTGCGAATTATGTGAAGTAGAATAATATGTCTAGTGATATACAGAATGTATTGCCCTAAGCATATGAGATCCCATGAGAACCCTTTTCCCATGAGAACCATGAGAACCTCGGGTCCAGAACCTATGTACAAAAGGTTCAAAATCTTATACATTAGGTTCGGAATATTTGTACTAAATGTTCAGGGGTTTTTAGTGGCGTACAAAATTTAACCGCTGGCTAACTTCACAATCATAATTCATCTGCATTTCACTTATCTCAAAATCAACAAAAACAAAAATCTCATTCCTCTTAAAATATCTCAAAACTCCAATTTTCTACAAAATCAAACATACTAGGAGCCACAATGACACGTCCCACATACAAAAAATCAAATCAAGCAAACGCAATTCACAATCAAACTCAAAAGATTCAAAAGAAAAAAAATAAAGACTTTATGCTCGAACTCGGAAACGCATTAAAACTAGAGAGAAACTCTATATCATCAATCATACGAGTGATAAACTTTTGAAAACTCTCTTCTCGAAGTTTCATCGATAGCAAATTCACTTGCTGCGCTGTCAGATTCAACCGTTACGTTGGCGGTTGCGGTTGTTGTTGCGGCACTTGGTGTTATTGCTGTTGTTGAATTGATCACCTCTCATTTGGGCATCCATTTTTACTGCTGGTAGTGTTACAGTGACAAACTAATAGTAACTATTGTTTTTCTCTTTTGTTTTTTTTTTGTTCTAATATTTGTTTTGGTGAATAGAGGGAAAGAAATTCAAGGAATTGTATCCGTTGATATAAATTTTAATTGGTTAATGGGTTGATTACTTCATTATGACTAAAAGAGAATAAAATAGGGAGATTATAGGGGTAAGTGCTTGATAATTCTTGTTTTGAGAAGAAACGAGATATAACATGTGAGTTTCTAACAAATTGTGATTTATTGCTATTATGATTTTTGGGTTAATTTTTTTTATGATTGGTGAAATGTTGATGAACTATGATTGTGAAGTCAACGAGTAATCTAGAATCTGGTGACCGGCAGCTAATGAACATTTGGTACAAAGTTTTTGAACCTCTAATACTAAGTTTCCGAACATTTGGTACAAGGGTTCTGAACTCGAGGTTCTCACAGTTCTCATGGAAAGAGGGTTCTCATAGGATCCTTAATATATATATATATATATATATATATATATATATATATATATATATATATATATATATATATATATATATATATATATATATATAGGGGCGGGTCAAAGTGCGAATCTGTATTTAACTAATTTAAAAAATTATCTTAGCAGCAATATAAAACTCATCGCTGACTTTTTCCCCCTCCCTCCTCCTTTATTTATGTTTTTCCTCAACTCACTTAACTTTACATCTCCCTCATCCACCACCACCATCCTTCGTAACTTCCCGGACGACCGCCGGAGACGGTACCATCCTTCGCCGGCAACGCAGACCAAGCCCACAAGCCGACGATCTTCTTTTGTGGCTCTTATTGTCGGCAACCAAGTTATGAATTTTCCGACAACTTCCATAAATTGCAGTTTTCGACTCTAAATTCTCCGATTACTTCGACGGTGCAATTAGTTTTCTGAAATCTTACTTCGTTTATTGTAGATCTCGCATTTCGATTGAATTTTTCAAAAAACAAATAGCACCAGTTGGTCTCGTGGTTTCCGATGGTGGCGGAGTTGGGGCGTGTCGAATCGGGTATTGTTGTGTACACGTAAGCTACCAATCCTTTGACGACCAAAGCAAGGTGATATTTTGTTCTTAGGTAACTGAGAAAGAGCCTTATTATTTACAATTACTCTGATTGGGTTTTTCTCTATGAAATATAAGCCTTACTGTTGTTCGTACGAGTTTGTTAGCTTGATGGTTCTTTTTTTCTGTAGCCTGATGCCCATTCTCTTTTTCCGTAGGCTTCTCAATGTAGAATAATTTTAGGAGAACCATATACCTTGTCAAGCAACTACCAAATGTCACGTCAAGAGCAATTTCCTTCTCTAAAAAGATGAATCATATTCCTATCACGGATTATCACTTTCCAATTATAAGTTGCAAAAAATACTTTGGCAAAATGATGGCAATCAGCGCAAATTCTAACACTATTGGCAACTCTTATTGTTGCCCCTGGAGGAGTTGAGAGAACTCCAAAATCAATAGCTAGTTTTTTACTATGATAACAAATTGTTGTTTCCTTTTCTATAGCATTTAAGTTGTGCTATCTCCAAAAGCAATGGCTAGGTTTTATTAAGTAGTAATTAGTTTCTGTAATCTAGTTGTTTTGTTTTATAGTTAAGTGATTGATAGATTTGATGCCAGAGGTTGAGTGTTCTTGGTATTGGATGTAGTTGTGTGTGATAGAATAATTTACGGGACATTACATTCTGGCATTCGTCGAATCGTTTGTAGAATCATATTCGAGATTAATCGTAGAGGCTTGAAATGCTGAAGTTGTTAGCGCATTTGATATGATTTAGTGTAGTTTCATAGTTTTTATATTTTAAACATTGACTGTAAGGCGCACTTGACGTGCAGCTTGAATGTGACAATGATCAAGTTTGTTGGCTTGATGGTTCGTGCTTGCATCGCTGGTTCTATGTGTATGGCGGTTGTTGGTTGTGATGTATTTTGATGAGAAATTTGTCAGTTACTTTATTCCTCAATCCTCATTTCTCTGTTCATTAGGAAGCCTTGTTTCTTCAGGTTCCGTGGCTAAGCAAGCCATTATTGTTGTAATTATGTTTGGAAAATTGGATTTTAATCTGGAATTTAAAACATGTTTGTACCATGGCGAGATGTCCTTGGTAGTTTTAAGGAGTTGTCGATTCCCCCCTTTGTATTGCTCACCCTTTTTACAAAATTCTCATTTTAGTAACATAACAAAATGTATGTATCTAATAATTTAAAGCGTATCTTGTAATTTAAAGAAATGTATCTAGTAACTCAAAGGAGTGTATCTAGCTAGTTTAAGGTGTGTATCTAGTCAGTTAAAGGAGTGTATCTAGCTAGTTTAAGGTGTGTATCTAGTCATTTAACTGAAAAGGCAGAGGGTCCGATGGTGTATCGTTGGTGAGAGAGGAGGCTGCATAATTTAAGACGAAAGCAATATAGATGGTCGTTTTTTGAGCTTCTAGTGTAAGGAAGGTCAATGGCTTTGATCTAGCAGCGTAAGGTTAGCATTCAAGTAGTTGGTGGAGTTATTGGGTCTTGGTTAACATTCAAGGCTGCATAATTTATTAGGTTGCTTGTAATATTGTCTGATTTTTCAGTGTTATTTGCAATATATGGGACTTAATTAAAGTTGGCTAATGTTTGGACAAACTCTTATAACCAGCCACAATCTTTTTTTTCTCTTCCATGAAGGCATGTGTCTTAGTCTTCATTTTTAATCAATTGCAACTCTTGGATGCATCTCTGATATTCACCATTGAGTCCATTGTCAATGGAAACACGATCAGAACAAGTCTTATATTCACCATCGAGTCCATTGCAACTCTTGGATGCAGGATATTATTTTCAGATGCGACATGTTAAATGATTTGAGCACATAATGAGGTAATACCTTTGTGTGACAGGTACAAGGTGATGTCCATGCATCATGTGTATTACCAAAAGCTCATCCTACATGTAAAAATGTGGTTCTACCAAGTAAGTGTTGGGGTTGGTGTCCTTAACAGTTAGTGCAAGGACTTATAAACCTCTAAAAGGATCAAAGGGCATACTTTGGTATTATTATCAGTTGATCCACGTTTATCAATAACGGTTGGCTTGCTAGATAAGTTTGACGTTATTGTCATACAGATGGCGGTGATCAACTGGTCCCTAAAAGTCACACCTATAGGATACGTTCGAGAGACGTGACAGTATGGAAATACTGTCATGTAGATGCCAAATTTGACTAACCAGTTAGTCCGAGTTATTTGACTAGTAATTAGTCAAATATGTGATGTTGAGATATTATATTTAATACGGATTAAATATCATGGGCTAAGGCGAATTAACCAGTTAATTCGTAAAATTAAATATAAAGCGATTTATATTTAATTAAATGTATATTGAATATAATTATACAATACTGTTTTTGTCGGACACGAATTAATAATTCAGCTAACCCGTATTATTAGCTGATGCCTTAATTTCCGATAACCGATAACAGTTTATAATCAAACCGCGTCATATACATTCAGTCATTGGGGTTCGGACTACGAGTCAAATAGAAGAGGAAATGGAAAAGCCCATTTCCTCCCCATGGACTCGGTTTGGCCGAGCCAAACATAGACAAAAGGAGAGCTTCTCCTCTTGTCTAACCTAATCGTTCATTAGACAAAATATTAGGGTTTTGAAAGAGCATTCTCCTCTATCGAAACCGAGATCTCTCATCTCTAACAAACTCACATCAGTTCTCCCAATATTGCAAGGCAATCGGAGAACACTATCTAGCACAAGGGCATATCTCGGACAAGTCTTGGGTGCAACAATTAGGAGGGAAACTCGTTTGATTCCTGTTCTTTACGCCGCACAATAAGGACCCGAGGTTATTTCTTGTTTATTATCGTTTCTATTGTTTTCATGTTTTATGACGATATTCGCATGTTAAATTTACGTTATAGTCCTAAATTTAAAGGGTAGTATACGGATATTAACCCACAAGTGGTATCAGAGCGAGGCCACGTAAATTTTCTATGTGTTTTTCATAAAACGATTTTGAAACGGTTGTGTTTGTCTCGAAATTCGTGTCTTGTTTACACGGATGTTGCTTAAAACCGTGAGGCAGCAGGTTTTTCATCACGAAAATTTTTTTTGTGTTGCTGCGTTTTTCTTTGTCTAGAAAACCGTGTCCAGTTTACACGGCTAAATTTTTTTTTGAAACCGTGACATGTCTTACACGGTTCTTTTCATCTTGTTTATCAATTTGTTTTATGCATATTGTTGTTTTATACGGAGATTACAACAATATGTCAAGTTTTGTCAAATTGTTAAATTGTTTTGATGCGATTTTGATCAAAGTTGGTTTTGTTTTGTCTCGTCAAAACTGTTTCACGAGGGTTTTGTTTTTCAGCCTTGTTTGCATTCGATCGAGCGTATTTCTACTCGATCGAGTGCTCTTTCTGCCTTGTTTTGGTTCGATCGAGTCCTTGCAGTACTCGATCGACCCCTTCAAAACCCTCTTGCTCGATCGAGTTGTCCTCGTACTCGATCGAGCGGATGTGCTAATAAAAGTACTCGATCGACCACCGTTTAGTCGATCGAGCACTCCCTGCTTGGCACCCTCTCGATCGACTTGCAGTTCAGTCGATCGAGCCCTGTGTGTTCCTCGATCGAGCACCTGTGTCCCTGGATCGAGGGATTTCGTCTTTGACAGCTTTGAAAATTTGTTTCTTTTGATTTAAATTTCCTTTTGGCTATAATATGTACATTATACGGATATTGTACACTCGCTATGATTGTGAAACGGTTCACACGCGTACCATTAAGTTATTTTAAAGCGTATTTAAAGTAACGGACTGTATTAGATTAAAATTAAATGATAGAAGCGGTTTTATCACATGAATTTTAATCATTAAAAGGTGGTTTGGACAAATTTAACATAATTACGGAATTATGTCACGAATGAATTTGTTTTAGTTGATGCATTTTTATTTATCGTTAATTTTATGAATGCCGTGAATGCCTTTTATTACGTATTTAATTTTTACAATTGATTGTAACTTAGTGTGGCCTTAGTAGAACGTGTTACCGTAATGATGGAACACGGTCTTGGTTGTATTTTGAGATCTCGCATCTCCGTTTTGGATTTTTCACTTGTAATTACAGTTTTAATTAGAATGTAAATAGGTTTATATTTGTAATTTTAAATTGTAATTTTTGAGAAGACCAAAGATGGAGACCAGATGCTCACTCCCGCTACTTGGATCAAGATGGAACATCAAGACAAGCTTTTCGGGTCCAACGGTGGATTCCAAAGATGTATTTTGTTCTTATACTAGGATAGGCCACACTAGGAAATTTTTATTTACGTATTGCATTCCTTTATTTATTTTTCGCAACGATTATTTGCATCATATTCCGCCTAAAAACCAAACCACCTATAATTTATTGCATGAAAAAACCGACACATATAGAGGTCACGAGTTAGTTTTCATTGACATTCTCATGTCACACGTTTTAAGCCATCATCCAAATAAATTCATTCACGACCGACGCTAGTTATTCGTTCACTTAATATGAATTATAATTTAGTTGATGGGATCTTCCTCGTATAAACAAAAATTGAGAACCGTCTTTATAGGTCAAACTCCAATGAGTCCCTTCTTCGTCGGTAGGCATACTATGACCCCTTCTACGTCGGGTAAGTTGGAACCGATTGACCTATTTTATCTCAACACTATGGTCACTCGTACGATCCTGTGACTATGGTGGACTATAGATAGGATTTACGGAAATCTATCGACCAAGAGTTCTTCCTAAGAATTAGCTAAACATTGGCTTATCGGTTTACGAAATTGAGTCTTGGGATCACTTGTATCATTCTTGAGGGAGATCAATTATGCAAGTGGGAGAGTCTACATGTTTAAAATGATTTTAAAATAGACTTAAATCACCTCGATGAGTTGCTTATTTCGTTTTGTTTTTCTTTCTTTTTCAGTGTAGATCACGTTTTTAAACTGCTAAACTACAAATGGCTGGTTCTAATGATAACCCAATGCCAAGTGCCACATTGGACCGTGAGTCCTGGCTTAGGATCTTCATGAATCGGATGAATCGGTCTACTCGATCAAGAATGATGGATCCAACTTCGGGACCGGGAGGCGGCATTACGGAATGCTGCCGCTGCGACGGAAGCTCAAATATCTCTTGGAGCCTATCCCGGCAAACCCAGGTCCCACGGCTAGAGCTGCAGAAGTCACCAAGTTTAATGATTTCTGTATGGAAGCGGGTGCGATTAAAAACGTACTCATTTTTGCAATGGAACCCAATTTGCAGAAACGCTTCATAGCCCATGGTGCAAACAAGATTTTCACCACGCTCACCAAGGAATTCTCGAAAGCACCGAGAATCGTGACCTATGAGCATACCACTCGCTTCCTTGATGCGAGACTCCGAAAGGGCCAACTGTTAGCCCACACATTCTCAAATGATTGAGAATGTCGAGAAACGAGACCTTTAATCGTAACATCAGCGAGAATATCGTTATCGACCGTATTCTTCATTCACTCCACGATGGTTATTCGCAATTTAGAGCGAATTACTATATGAATGATTTGAAGAAAACTCCCCATGAATTGCACTCCTCCTCGTACAGACCGAGAAGGACATGAAGTTCAGTGGGAGCTCGAAACAGGATGTTCTCGTTGTGTCAAACAAAGGGAAAGGTAAGGGCAAAGCTCCGGCAAACCTAACAAAGAGGTAAGGCGAAGTTCAAGAAGTCGGGTTCAGGTAAGAGTGGTCCTGGTGAGGCGAGCAACTCATCAGGCATGACAAAGAGCAAGAGTGAAAACATGGAATGCCATCATTGCCACAAGACTGGGCATTGGAGACGCACATGTCCTGTTTATCATGAGGACTTAAAGGCAGGTCGTGTTAAACCTGTTGGTATGTCTTCTCTCTCTTCTACTTTTATTCATATGATTGAGATTAACCACGCAAGTTACGGAACTTGGGTACTTGATACTGGTTGTGGTTCTCATCTGTGTAATCATGTGCAGGGGCTCCGAAACATCGAACCCCTCGTAAAGGGTGAGGTGGACCTGCGTGTTGGAAATGGAGCAAGAGTAGCTGCCATCTCCAAGGGGACATATGTGATCCAGCTTCCAAGCGGATTTGAGTTGTCATTATATGACTGCTATTATGTACCTAGTCTTTCCAAAAACATTATTTCAGGTTTAAAGCTTGATAAACTTGGTTTTTCATTTGTAATAGAAAACAATGCTTGCATTTTCTCATTACACGATATGATTTACTGACAAGGCGCTTTCCATGAACGGAATTTATGTTTTAGATCAGACCTCGGAAATATTACACGTAATGAATAAAAAGTTAAAGGTTGGTGACAAAGATCAAACGTATCTATGGCAATGCCGTATGGGACACATTAATGAGAAACGCGTAAAACAGCTCATCAAACATGGAGCTATCTCGGCTTTTGATTTTCAATCATTTGGCACGTGTGAATCATGTCTCATCGGTAAGATGACTCGGATTTCCTTCAAAGGTGTTGGAATGCGCGCTGCCGACCTATTAGGGCTCATACACACGGATGTATGTGGTCCTATGTCAATCACCGCACGAGAAGGCTATAGGTATTTCATCACTTTCACGGACGATTTGAGTAGATATGGCTATGTCTACTTAATGAAGCACAAAAGTGAATCCTTTGAGAAATTCAAGGAATACCAAAATAGGGTACAGAACCTATTAGGTAGAAAGATTAAAACACTGCGTTCAGATCGTGGTGGCGAGTATCTTTCTCACGAGTTTGATCAACACCTAAAGGATCGTGGGATTGCCCTACGCTTAACTCCACCGGAACACCTCACCAATGGTGTGTCCGAACGGAGAAATCGAACACTACTTGATATGGTTCGATCCATGATGAGTCACACGGTTTTACCCGATTCATTATGGGGTTATGCTCTTTGTCACCGCTCTAATACTTAACCGAAGTCCGTCTAAAGCTGTTGACAAGACTCCATATGAACTATGGAAGGGAACGGTCCCTAACTTGTCCTTTATACGGGTTTGGGGCTGCGAGGCTTATGTCAAGTGGAGACCTGAAGATAAGCTCGGCCCGCGATCGGTCAAGACATACTTTATAGGTTATCCTAAAGGATCACGTGGTCATTACTTCTATTCGCCAACCGAACAACGTGTTTTTGTTGCGGCGAGTGCGACATTCTTAGAGAAGGAATTTCTCGAGAATGCAAAGAGTGATAGAACCTTCGACCTGTCGGAGATTCCAGAACCAAACACCGAGCAACCATTGGAGGAACCTGTTCCTTCAATCCCGGCTCATGTGAATATTCCCGAGGAACCTAGGAGGTCGGGAAGAGTCTCTATTCCTCCGGACAGATACATTGGTATGGTCGAGGAACATGACATAGATGACGTTCTACTCTTAACGAGTAGTGAACCCGCAACCTATAAAGGTGCCGTGACCAGTTCTGACTCAAAGCTATGGCTTGAGGCCATGCAATCCGAGATGGACTCCATGTATGAGAACAACGTGTGGGATCTTGTTGACTTACCTGCTAAGGTTCGTCCCCTTCAATGCAAATGGCTTTACAAGATAAAGCATTCTGTGGAAGGTCAACAAGATATCTACAAAGCACGACTAGTTGCTAAAGGTTTCACCCAAGTGCCAGGTTTGCACTATGATGAGATTTTTGCACCCGTAGTCATGCTGCGTTCCATTCGGATTATCTTAGCGATTGCCGCTTTTCATGATTATGAAATTTGGCAAATGGACGTGAAAACCGCCTTCTTAAACGGCTTTTTGGAGGAAGAGTTGTACATGGTACAACCCGAAGGTTTCATCGATCCTGAATATCCTAAGAAAGTATGCAAGCTTAAGCGTTCCATTTATGGACTTAAGCAAGCATCAAGGAGTTGGAATCATCGCTTCGACCAAGTGATAAAAGAAAATGGATTCACTCGATCAGTCGAGGAACCATGTTTATATATCAAGTCGAGTGGGAGCAAGATTGTCTTCCTAATATTGTATGTTGACGACATACTCCTGATTGGGAATGACATACCTCTCTTAACTTCGGTGAAAGTATGGTTGAAAAACCATTTCCAGATGAAAGATCTGGGAGAGGCGCAAAGAATTCTGGGCATCCGTATCTATCGAGATAGATCACGTCGGATGTTATCTCTCAGTCAGGAGTCTTACATAGACAAAGTCCTAGAGAGATTCAAAGATGACTAACTCCAAGAAGGGGTTCCTTCCTATGGCTCCAGGGGTGCATTTGAGCAAGTCTCAGGCACCAGAGACACCGGAAGAAAAAGAGCGCATGACACGGATTCCTTATGCTTCGGCTATAGGATCAATCATGTATGCCATGATATGCACACGTCCGGACGTGGCATATGCATTGAGTATGACAAGTCGATTCCAACAAAGAACCAGGTGAACCACATTGGCTGGCTATCAAGAACATTCTTAAGTACCTCCGGAGGACTAAAGATTGGGCATTGACTTATGGAGGCTCTCAAACGCTATGCGCAACCGATTCTGCAGATGCTAGCTTCCAAACGGATCGTGATGACTCGAAATCTCGTCGGGATTCGTTTTTACTCTTAATGGCGCTGCAGTCACCGGAAGAGTTCAAACAAACTGTTATTCAAGAGATTCTACGACCGAGTCCGAGTACTATGCCGCGTCTGAAGCTACAAAGGAAGCGATATGGATGCGTCAATTCTTACATGGACTATCCGTAGTGCCTAGTTCGAATGACCCGATCACCATCTATTGCGACAATAGTGGTGCCATCTTCCAAGCTAAGGAGCCTAAGTCTAGCAACAAGTCTAGACATGTACAACGGAAAGCTCATCTAATCCGGGATTACGTGGAGCAAAAGACAGTAGTGATAGAAAAGATTGCTACAGATGACAACATAGCAGATCCTCTCACTAAAGCATTACGACAAGATAAGCATGAAGGGCACGTTAATTCCATGGGAATTAAACGTGTTCCTAAGTTGTAGTACTCTTTTATGGATCAGATTCATTCTCCTTTGTACTCTATACGACATCATCGTTTTGATATTTTATATATATATTTTGTTTTTCATGTGGAATTGTACGACGATTTTGAACACCACAAAGTGAACTGAACAAACATCATATCTTGTTAGTCCTTAATTGCCCATATGAGCTGATAACTATGGCAATTATTTTGTGACGTTGGTTGATGGTGGGTTCAACGAGCCATAAGTCAACCGGTTGACTGACCAATCACAGAGGCGATTTATACGGATATTTCGTAGGACACCATTGTGACATCGACGTGGAGTCCTAAATGTTTTATAACATTCGTTGCCCGGTCGTGGATAGGACTTCCATGGTGATCCTTAGAGTCGAATCTCTTGACTATCGACTGTCTCTTGAGACTACGGCAGATTTTGGGTGACTTTGGTTTCTTTCTCACGGTCATCCGTAACAGGGGGCCAAGTAGATTTTTTCTGGTCATTTCATGCGTGCTTAGATCGGAAGGAGTCGAGTTGAAGGAAATATTCAGCCTTTATCGTACTCGATATTTCTCGGGGCCACTCGAGGAGTCAGAATCGAAATGCATGGCCATGCTCGGATACGGATTCGTTTTATCAGTTAAGTTACTCTCTAGTCGGGGAAACCACTCTAGATACAGATCGATTGTAAAATACGACCTTTGTGGATCCAGATCTGCAAATTGTTTTACATTGAGTGGGAGAAATTTTTAAATGAATATGAGAATCGGTTATCGCACATACACTTGTACGGACAAGTGGGAGTTTGTTGGAGCTTGTGTCCTCCAGTTAGTGCGGATAACGTCATTGCACATACACTTGTACGGACAAGTGGGAGCTTGTTGGGGTTGGTGTCCTTAACAGTTAGTGCAAGGACTTATAAACCTCTAAAAGGATCAAAGGGCATACTTTGGTATTATTATCAGTTGATCCACGTTTATCAATAACGGTTGGCTTGCTAGATAAGTTTGACGTTATTGTCATACAGATGGCGGTGATCAACTGGTCCCTAAAAGTCACACCTATAGGATACGTTCGAGAGACGTGATAAAGATGGAAATACTTTGTCATGTAGATGCCAAAATTGACTAACCAATTAGTCCGAGTTATTTGACTAGTAATTAGTCAAATATGTGATGTTGAGATATTATATTTAATACGGATTAAATATCATGGGCTAAGGCGAATTAACCAGTTAATTCGTAAAATTAAATATAAAGCGATTTATATTTAATTAAATGTATATTGAATATAATTATACAATACTGTTTTTGTCGGACACGAATTAATAATTCAGCTAACCCGTATTATTAGCTGATGCCTTAATTTCCGATAACCGATAACAGTTTATAATCAAACCGCGTCATATACATTCAGTCATTGGGGTTCGGACTACGAGTCAAATAGAAGAGGAAATGGAAAAGCCCATTTCCTCCCCATGGACTCGGTTTGGCCGAGCCAAACATAGACAAAAGGAGAGCTTCTCCTCTTGTCTAACCTAATCGTTCATTAGACAAAATATTAGGGTTTTGAAAGAGCATTCTCCTCTATCGAAACCGAGATCTCTCATCTCTAACAAACTCACATCAGTTCTCCCAATATTGCAAGGCAATCGGAGAACACTATCTAGCACAAGGGCATATCTCGGACAAGTCTTGGGTGCAACAATTAGGAGGGAAACTCGTTTGATTCCTGTTCTTTACGCCGCACAATAAGGACCCGAGGTTATTTCTTGTTTATTATCGTTTCTATTGTTTTCATGTTTTATGACGATATTCGCATGTTAAATTTACGTTATAGTCCTAAATTTAAAGGGTAGTATACGGATATTAACCCACAGTAAGAACCGAGAGGCCAGCTCGACGACACATAAGATTGAATTGCAGCAAAGGGCAGCAATTAAGATTTTGATTGAATTGCAGAAAAACTATGCAACTGTGGTGAAAAACATTAATTAGGATTTTGATTAAATTACACAAGTGTATTTGGTATTGGTGTGTAAATTTAATGTATCTAGTACTCCCTCCGGCTCCTAATTACTTTCCAAAATACAAAAATTGTACGATATAAGGAGTATAAATGTAAATAATAGGGACCATGTATATATCAATCTAGCAAAGTAAAGGTAAAAAAAAGAGTATCTGGCAAGGTAACAATATGTATCTAGCAAGGTAACGAAGTGTATTTAAATTGTCAGAAATGTGTATCTAGTAAGGTAAAGTAGTGTATCTAGCTTGTCTAAGATATGTATCCAGCAAAGTAAGGCAGTGTATCAAGCGAGGTGAATGAGTGTATCTAACTTGCGAGAGATGTGTATCTAGAAAGGTGAATGAATGTATCTAGCAAAGTATATGAGTGTATCTAGATTGCTAGATATGTGAATCTAGCAAGATAAATGAGTGTATTTAGCAAGGTAAATACTTGTATGATTGTATCTAGCAATTTAAAGGAGTGTATTTAGTTTATCATAGATGTGTATCTAACCATATAAAAGAGTGTATCTAGCAATTTAAAGACATATATCTAGTAATTTAAACGCCATATATGTGTATGTAACTACGTAAATAAGTGTATATAGCTACATTAAAATATGTGATACATTTCTTGCTTCATACATCAACCATGGATAATCATTGCGAATTACAATCTTTCGGACTCCGTTTTTAGATGAAAAGATATCCACTGGCTGAGAATCTTGAGATTATGCGTACCATCCCAATCTATATCTTCCGGAATTAAAATATGAGTCATGAATGGGACCATTGTGATGGAAGAGTACACTGCTAATAATCCAGCTGCACTTTCCCCAATCAGAAGCCCTGGCTTCCGTACCCCAGAAATCAGCATCAAAGTTGAGTTTCTTTAGTGACAACCAAGTAGATCTCCATTGCTTCGACAACACGCTTGTCTGTGCTGCAATGCAAATTGGAAGGTGCTCAAGGATTTTACTGGACACAATATCCAGAACATTGCTGATAAAATCATGGCTTAGTTGAAATGATTTGGAACATGCCATGGACTACTTTATATAAAGTATGACAAGTAATTTCTTACTGATTCACCCGGATTAAAAAGAATGCACATCGGTAAAAATTTAAAATTGAGTGTGAGGCCACTTACCTCCTCCATCAATAACAACTCAACCCCTAACCACCAGCACCCCAAGCTATCGCCGGTATCAATCCGGCCGGAACCACGCTGGCGATCAGACGACGTTCATCGACAACTCGGACATCATCGAAATTTCACAAGGAGTGCAATTATATAATTAGTTTTTCGAAATAACTTTTATTTCTTAGTAAATCTAACATTTCGAAATTATATAATGTAGATCAAACATTTCACAGCCACCCGAGAGTGACGGAGACGATCGCGAAGACGATAAAGGGAATCAGAGGCTCGCCGAAAAATTTCTCGGATGGACGGAGTGGTCGGGTGTTGCTGCCGGTGTCCGATGGTTGCAGTCGCCGGCGTCGGGAGGTGGTATATATGGGAGTGAGAGAGAGGATGTAAGGAGGTTAGCTTTGGAGTTGATGATGATTGTAAATGAGTACTCCGTACTTCAGTAGGTAGTTTGGGTTTATTTTAGTTTAATCTAATTATTTTTATTTAGTTCGTATGTTCGCACCGAACTTTCAGTTCGCACAAGATCCTATTTCTATATATATATATTGCATTCATGTTAAAATTAGATGTCCTTAGTAAGAAACAAACGCGCAAGTAATAAATCTAAATTAATTCAAAGGTTGTAGTTATTTAATTTCCATTTAGTAAATTTTATTATATCATCAATCAATATTATGTTGGAAATAATAGTTGTCTTGTGTTACAATGTGTATTACATGTTTTGTGATGTTACAACGAATGGTTTGTGTATTCCTTTTGTTTGATATTCCAAAACTTCGGGACGAAGTTTATTTTTAGGAGGGTAGAATGTGACACCTCATGTTTTGAGTTTATTTTGAGATTCATTTCTGTGTTCGACTTTAATTATCTCTTGATTCATCTTTATAAGTTGATATAGCTTGATAATAATAAATGGTTAACTATGTTGCAATGATCGTAAGCTTGAATGGTTAATTGTTTATAGAGGATGTTGTGATATTCCTGGGTGAACTTGGGGACGAAGTTCATTTTAAGGGGGAAAAACTGTAATACCCCGTAATTTGATAAGTATTTATAAGAATAATTTATGTAATTTGAGTAATTAATTTAAAAGGTATTTATAATAATAATTAAAATAAGACGGAATAATATAATAAAATAATAAATGAGTCGGATATAGTTATTTGGGCCATGTATATGCTTTGGATTGTGTGCTCGGGTTGCTCGAGTAACAATAATAATAATAATGATAATTAGAATGTTAGAATTCATCAATCTCATTAATTTACATATTCATATATGTTCAAATTTATTTAGTCATAAAATAAATTCTAGATCTTATGCATGCAAACCAAAGCAAGATAAAAGAAGAAATCGTCAATCTTACATTGAGGTTTCGAGTATTAGGGCACCAACAAGATCACCTTCTTGTTAGTTCTTGAGCTTTCCTAATAATGGATGAATAAAAGGTCCAAAATAGAACCTCTCCCAAAAGTGAATACCCAAGGAAACCTCTTAATAACTAATATTATTTTGTACTAGAAATAATACAAGTCTTACTTAAAATTTGACACAAAATAATTTGTATTACTCTTGAATATTTCGGTCAAGAGAGGAATGATTTATGAGTTTTTTTTTTCTCTAAATCTTTCAAATTGTAGAGAGAATATTTTTCTTACACTAGAAAAAATGTTGTAAAATTGTGAATGAATAATTAGAGGAAAAACTCTCTATAATCCCCTTTGAAAACCGGTGGGGAGGGAGGAGGAGAGCCAATGCATGGGCTCATTTTCTTCCCAAGAAAAATAGACTTGCATGGCTACAAGTTGGTGTGTAATCATTTTGTTTTCCACTTAAACAATTAACACAATTTAAACATTATACTCCCTCCACTATTTCAGCACTTTTAACATAAAATGGATGGTCCATTTTATTTTGTCATTTGTCAATTGTGACATATGTGACATGTTACTTAACATGTGAAATTGTAATGTATTTTTAACGTATTAAAAATCAACATACTCATAAATATGTCATATACAATATCAACTAGTAATTCGTAATTACTTGTACCAAAACGGTTTATCAAATTATAAATTACAACGTCTTGTATTTATAATAAATTATTCATTTAATTTCAATTTCAATTGTTTCGTAAACAATAATTTTATCTAAGTAATAAAACAATTCGATTACTTAGACCGTATCTAATTTAATCGAATTATAATAAGACACGTTAATCTCACTCACAAATCATCCGTCAATTTTAAGCAATTTAATTAACTCGTATCGGCATACGATTAATTAAATAATCAATTAAGAGTATTTCCCTATAGGTATGACCTAAGGGGATCAATCGATCACCACCGTCCGCACGACAAGAATGTCAAACTCTAGTCAGCCAATCATTACCGATATGTGTGGACCAGTTGACTGTAAAATATTACATCCCACATGTATTCTTAAAATGAGATTTAAACATGTGATCATCATGGTCAACAGTTGTGATCGCATTATTGTCGGAGGACACATATTCCAACAATCTCCCACTTGTCCTCGACAAGTGTGCGTCACCAATTCTCTTGTCCTATTACTATCTCCCACTCAATGCAAGGTGTCTTTCAGGTCGTACATGCAAGTGATCATATCGAGAGTGGTTTCCTCGATCTGGAGAATAATGTAGACCGGAATTATCTACCATAGAAACCTTCCGAGCGTGGCCACGCATTTCCAGTTCATTACTCCTCGAGTGGCCATGAGATATTTTTATAACCCTGACAAGGGGTGGACAATTCCTATCGCACTTATTCCCTTCGACTAGCCACATCCATTAGTATATATGTTGGATCATCTGGTTACAAATCGGATTTGATATCATTAAAATGCTAAGAGAACTTGTATAAGAGAGCTGGTTATTAAAATCAAATAACTAAAAAGGTGCACAGACATTTTATCCCTTTTTTAACTGAGTTAAATTGAGAAAATAATAAAATAGAGAATGGAAGCGATAAATACATATATTCAAAACATATTATTGAACGTCAAAATAATTAATTTAATAAGGAACTTTCGAATAAAATATTATTATAAAACGCGGGGGTGTTACATGCACGGTCTATAAACTAGTCAACGCTAGCCGTAGAGAAGTCAACACAATAAGAAATGCTAAACTTTCGTTCAAAAGATTCCGCAAACACATTTAATGGACAAGAGAAGAGGCGATCATGCAACGATATTTACAATCAAAATGAAGCTAATGAAGCTGGTATTTTGTAATACCCGGCCTTTGTGGGACTCGTACTTCGACCTTGGGATGCGTGAGAGGAAGGAAAAGATAGCCTACACTAGACCAGAGCCTAGACCGTGTGGTGTTGCAGCAGATCGAGTGGGTTTACTCGGTCGAGTGATTAGTACACTCGACCGAGTGGAGTGCTACTCGGCCGAGTGAGTCCACTCGACCGAGTGGATAGTGGACTCGGCACTCGGTCGAGTGCCGCTGTTTTCAGAATATGGGATTTACCCCCTTTCTCCCCTAACCCTAAAATCATTTCCACCTTCTTTCTTATCTCTCCAAACTCCCTCCCCTCTCTCTAAAATGCTTCCAATGCTCTTCCTTTGGCCTTCAAGCTTGGATGAATGGTGGAAGATGCCTCCTATGCCCCGATCTACCTTTGTAAGTAGAAATTTTACCCTTTCCTTTTTGTCTCATGAGTAAATTAGAGTTAGGGTTTACTAAGAGAGGTTAATTAGTATTTAGTTAGGTAAAGTGAGTAATAGTAACTTATAATGAGAGATTTTAAGTTGTAATTTAGTATAGAGAGAATTGTGATAGTTATTACATGGTTTATGTAGGATGAGACGGTTTTATGAGATGGATATTTGGTGATTTCGATTAGCTTGAGTATTATGCTTAAAGGTAGGTTATCCTACTCGGATTCAATATTGTGTAAGCATGTTTGTACGTCTTCCTTTGTCATATGCATTCATAAATTGGTTAGTGTGTCATATGGGTATCGAAAGGGTTGTTATTCATAACATGTGGGAGGGAATTCATGAATTGGTCATATGCTTATTGTGGCTCCTCTATTTTCGATATATAGTTGTGAATGTATTATGTTGGAGACCTTTGATGGTGGTGGTTGATTGTTGAGGAGACGTAAAACGGTTGGGAAACCGTCTTAGGCTCGGGTCGCCCCTTGGAGATTTCCACTCCAAGAAGAATGTGCACATTAATGACTTGAGTACGGAGGGACGCGTGTGGTTGAGGCGCGATGTCTGGCAGGGGATCCGATTGGCTTCCGGACCCGGTACGTCTGGGTGTGTCCCGGTACCTAGTGTGAGAGTCGGTATGTCTGGGGGTGTCCCGGTACCGGTATGATGGTTATGGGTATGTCTGACGTGTCCCGGTACCGGTAAGATGTTGGTTTATTCGAGTCTCATTCATATAATCAACATGTTGCATAGTTCCTCATTATGTCATGTCTTGCATTTATCATTGAAATTGACGTTTGTTGTGTCCGTGTAAATGTCACCTATTTCCTTGGTGGCCTGTGTTGATCCATATGATATTTTCGATCATATGGGGAGCAGTTATTTACAGGTTAGCTTTGGTAGCATGCGGGAGAAGGGACGAGGCTTGATGATCTCCGAGTCGGGCATGTTTGATTAGATTAGCTTAGGGCTCATGACTTGTAATCTTTCGTTATTCATTTATTCGTTGTAAACCATTAAACATTCTATTTATAAAATTGTTCTTGGATTGTATCTCCGATTTCACTACCTCGGGGTAGTAACGCTCTAATTATCTTGGCCGGATAGTTGGGGTGTTACAAAGTGGTATCAGAGCGACGATTTTGGAACCTAAACGGTGAACCAAAATGAACTAGGCGTGTCTATTAAAAATGAACCCGACATGAGTCCAATGGGAGATCGGTTTTGGATGAGTGGGCGCCCTCATATCAAAACTAGTGCCTATTGCCTCGGTTGGTCACTACATGGGTGGTTACAAGTAAGGGTGAACGTCATTGACAATGTTGTATGATGGCATGAACGATATGGTTGTTGCTAGACTCTTGCATGCTATGAAATTTCACGTGTGTATGAATGGATTTACATGTCTTGACATCTCTTGGAAAATGATAATCCCATTCCCTTGATGCATGTTATGCGGTTATCTAATGCTTGATAGAGTTATTGTTAGTATATAGATGACAACATTTCGGCATGGTAAGTGCGAGTGTGGATGTAGGGAATAAGGATCGACAACCTTGGTGTTGCATGAGCTAACTCGGGATGAGTCACCGATAAGTGGTGGACTCCCGAACCTTGTATTGTCTTGCGAGAAATCCGTCGATAAGCCCTTAGTGAGAATTTGAAACAAAACGGGATCACTTGACCGAGTGCGAGAGTCAACTCGACCGAGTAAGCGAGCACTCGACCGAGTGGACCCTGGACTCGACAGAGTGGACCTGGTTCTAGGGGGTTATACATTCTGGAAAACCCGTAACTCGACCGAGTGGGTCATCCACTCGACCGAGCGGGCTTATACTCGACCGAGTGCACTCGGCACTCGACCGAGTGGGTTCACACGGGCTGAGTTACTCGGCTTAAAGCCCTTATTTTTCCCCAATTCTTCATTCTTATCTTCATACCTTCATATCTTCATCCCTTCCAACACCAAATTCTCCCAAAAACCTCCATTGTTGCTCTTACTTGCTTGGAATTCATCCTATTTCTCCACCTTTTTCATCTAATTTCACTAATTTGGTCAAGGTAAGCTAATTCATCTTCTTCCATCTTTTTCCCCAAATTTGAATTTCTTAGATTTACTTCTAAATCCTACAAGTTTTGTCAACTAATTGTACCTTTTGCTTAATTCATGGTACTAGTAAGCTTTTAATGCCATTGTTGTGGATAAAAATCAATTTTTTGGTAGAAAATTTTTGTTCACCATTGAAGAACTCGAATTGGGTGTTCTTGAGTCAATGGTTGGATTTTTGGTGATTGTTGTTGTGTATAGTTAGACAACAAAGGCTTAACTTTTGGTGTCATGGATGGATCTAGCATAATATGTGTAAATTTCGTCTTAAAACTCCGCCTTAAATTTTCGAATTTTAGACAAGTCATGCCCAAATTTTGATTTTTCATGAGCAAAACATAGTTTAATTACCTTGTTGGACTACTATCTTCGTTGATAATGTATTGTATAAACCAAAATGAAATCGATTTTGTCTTAAAACTTGGGTGAAAAATCTTCTAAGTTCTTCTAAAATTCCATGAATAATGCATTCTTGTGCCTTAATGGTGATTTTCCTATGTTGTAGTATTGGGGATTTTATGATTACTACCACCTTATAAGAGGGATAAAAGAAATTGAGTCTCAAAGTCTAAAAAACCAACACTAACCATATTAAATTTTAAATTAATACTTACTACTTGTGCTACTACTTACATGTTCAATTTAAAAGTTTTCTTATGATAAAGAAGCACTTCACTCACCCAAATTCCCTTTTTAAATTTTGACAAGCTAAATTTTATTTCCACCAACTTTGACGAAATTGTTGTTAATGTTAATGTCATGTAATCACTTAAGTAAAACTTTGAAGTGTAGTGTGTTATGGGTGAGTCGAAATTTGACAAGTCGGGTGAAAAATTGGGATGATACATGTACTTAAGGTCATGCTTAAACTCATGTTATGATACAAGGATCTTTAAATTACGGAAAATATTTTTTTTTTTTTTTGTAACATAAGAAAATTTTGAGAGGTCAATTAAATTACAAGAAACTATAATAGAAATCCCCCTTCTTTTGGTGTCTATAAAATTGAGAAGTTGGGAAAATTCTATCCATATTCAAAACTTTGCTTCAAATTCTTACCTTTCTAGCTCGTTCCATACCTTGTGTGATCTCCTCTAGTAGCATGACAAGTAACGCTAGAAGCGGTCGTGGAAGGAACAGTCGTCAACCTCAACAAGAAGCACCACCCACTATCACCCTCCCCGACTACCCATCCATAGCTTTTGAGAGTGAAGAGCATCGGGACAAGTTTGAGGTCCTAGTCACTAGGAGGATGGCCCTGACCAAGTGTATGTCGGTGAGTACCTTGGAGGCCCTAGGGATAGAGAAGGAGGTGCATAACATCTTCACGGCTCTTAGATTGGAGGGTTTGTACACCTTGGAGGAGATAAGTTACCGCAACCTCACCCTCGAGTTTTTGAGCTCCTTCACCTATGACAAGGGTGAAAAAGTTAGTGTGCCCATATGTCCAGAATATTGTATAACCGATTAATTCTATGTGGCTACAATGTTCAGATAGGAGCCGCTTATAGTCTGAGTCCTAAATGAGTTAGGATTCGGGTAGTATTGATCGGTTCTAGAGAGTCACACACTAGATAAGTTTTGGGCAATTATAATTAATATAGATTAATTATTATAAAGGTAATAAGAATAATAAAAGATTATTTTATTAACCTTTCCATATCCTAGATAGTCGAGGATTCTCCTTGAACTCCCTATATATAAAGATATAAGGGGAGATGTTTAATGATCAGTTTTTCAAAAAGACAAAAATCTCAAGGGAGAAAGAGGGAAGAAAATTATCCTTAAATTTGTACTAGCATACATGCTCATATTGTGTGGATACAAGTAGAGGCGCAACACTTGGGGCGTTATTGTGAGACGGTCTCATAGATTACACTATTATTCAAGCAGCTGCAATTTGGATTTGTATACTTCTTATTATTAGCATCTTATTGGAGTTCTTCCACATCCAAGTAAGTTTTCTAATCACCCATTTGTTAACATGCATGAGGTCTTGGGAATTCTGTAATTCAAATCTTAATACTTAACATGCATGAGGTCTTGGGAATTCTGTAATTCAAATCTGTTGAAAATCGTTACAAAACCCTTCAGTTGTATCAGAGCGAACATGTATTGTTAAGTATTAGATTAAAAGGTTGCGCCTTTAGATATAATTGTTGTATCTATGTTTTTGTTCTTGAGTTACATGATTAGGGATTTTAAATTGAATTAGTACAATTAATGCAATTGTTGTATGTTGTTAAACATTAAATTTAGGATTGTATCATAATAGATGTTCACTTGTATCTTAATATTTGATATTATGATGTATTCCTTAATTCGATTAAAAGAACCCTAATTTAATTGATTTTAACAAAGCCCTAATTTGTTGTTAGATGCCTATTTTAAGAGTATCTTAAAATTTCCAACTTGATTGGATCTAATTAGATTAGATATGTAATAAACCCTAAATTGATTAGGTGATTAAATTGTTTAATCAGTTTTTTAATTTCGATTAAAGAAAAAAAAAATTACTGTTCGCGAAACACTATTCACGCACGGGTACTGTTCACGACAACTGTTTCCGGAATGTTACTGTTCATCAATTTCGAGTGTCGGATTTTGATGTTACAATAGTGTTTTTCATGTGTAAACGGCATTCTAAACAAGACTGCAAAGCAGGGTCGGCATTTTTAAGCCAAATTCTGACGTCTTTATAGAGTTTCAGGTCGTTTTTGATTAAAAATTATGATTTTGATTTTTTATAATTTGGTTAGGGTTTTAATCAATTTGATTGATTGATTGTTACAATGTTGTATTGATTTATTTTTATATCTTTATTTAATGTATATATACCCTGAATGATACGATTATCTACGCATGTGATTATGTTTTTGCATAAGATGTTTAAAAACAAACAATTATGAATTGTAGACGATTATGAATCGTTTTTGGGTTCTTAACTTGACTTGTTCTAATTTACAAATGTTTGTATATTACTTTTTATATATGATGTTTAAATATTAATTGAAGCCTGATGTGTTGATTAGAACGGCTAGGTTCCCTTATACCCTTTTCCTAAGAGAACTAGCATCATGTTTAGGACTCGTGTCATGTATGACTCAATATTCCCTCAATTAAAATATTAAGTAATGCCCTTCCAAATTAATGATGTAAAATACTTATATCGGTGGAAGTATTGTCTTCCAAAGTAGAGTACTCCTTCTATATAAGTTGAACAGGTGGGTAATAGTTACCCACACGTGAGATTTGGTTCACTTAACAAGGTCATCAAAACAGTTTTGGACTTTGGGGCAAATAGTCAAGTCACATAAAATGTTACCAGACGACTAGGAGTCGCATTTGGTGCGATTGACATATGGTGTCTACCTTGATATGTGTAATTTGGACGATGAGCCAAAGCTCACTCAAGCTATATATGATTAGGGATTCTATGATACTATGCACATATGAGGGTTGTGTGGGTAGTGAATCTTAAAAATTGTTTAAGAATGTCGTACAAATTGTGTGTCTTAAATTGGTTAAGATAATCACAGTGTAATAATATATCAATTTAGTTTTGCATATGTTGATAATTGTAATTTATCATTGTTGTCATGTTTTTCAAGTGAGTTTGAATCGTTCAAATTCATAGATTGGTTTCTTTGAGAATTCTTCTCAATTAGGCAAAGTGAAGTTTGTCTTCAAAAGAAATTTTATCAAACCATACTTAATGCTAGTGTATAGTTTAGACTATATACCGAAAGTCATAAAGATGACTATTCGTACTATATGTGTCATATATTTAAAATAATGGAATTGTTCCCGCTTAGTGTGAAAAATATGTGAAAATGATCCACCTTGTCCACTTGTCATTATTATGACATAATTAAATTGATCATTTGGATTAATTAGATATCCTTCTCATCAAAGGTTGATGATTGAAATTATTTCAGTTCTACCTTATGTTATATTCAATTCATTGTGAATGATACATGTATCTTAAGCGAATTTCTCACTTAGTGACAATTAAGTTTCATATCAAAAAGAATCAAAAACTAATGTTCTTTGAGTTCATCAGTAAAGAGACTTTGAGATATGAGTTTAGACACTGGTAATGGTGGAATGGACAATCATTGTCAAGTCCAACCTGAAGATCAATGTCTAAACATGTATGGAAATCATTTAGTGATTAACGTCATTATTGTAATGACAGATAGCATTGGAAAGATAGCTTTTAGAAATGTCTCGAAGATTTGCGAAAGCTATCGAAGTATGACTTCTAAATGAAGTATGCATGTTATAGAAGTAAAAGTTACTACGAATATTCTACTATAAGGTATAAGATACCGAAGATGATATTTACATTGTGAATGTAATGCCATATGGAGTAGGATAATGGTAAAGAATGAAATAGATCTACGTATATAATGAAGAAATGCATTATGCATAGAAGTTATTCATTTGAATGTTGTATTGTTCAAAACTAGATTTATTTCAAAACTAGATTCATTTGTCGTTAGTTTAATGTTAATTCTTTATGTTTGGACATAAATTGAATTAATATTTTATAAAGAACAATTGCTGTTCTCTTTCTTGTTAAGACAATTTTAGTTTTGTTCAATCTCATCTATGACATGAAATACGAAAAAAAAGGTTGAAGTCTTATGACTCGAGTTTCACGCGCTTACAACATTGTCTTATGAGCCAAGAAACAAGAAACATTCAAAGATGTACCATGATGGTGGAACTCTAAGCCTTGTTGATTTGGATCAACTACGGCAAGTGGATTTTCTTTAAATGGTGGAAAAACTGTAACGTGCCTCTAACTTGTTAAGAGGGCAGCCGACTAGTTTGGTCACACATATTCAGATATGTGTGGATTAATAAAGTGATGTTGTTAACGAATGAGATTCTAATACTTCATGATAGTTACTATTTTCAGTAATTATAGATATGTTCATACGATGAACATTAGTCTGACTTTTTAAAAGGTTTACTTGAAATAGACTCGGACTGAAGTAAAGGTCAACTTAGGAAGACAATCAGCATCGTTTGATTTGATCGAGATGGGGAAACTTGAACCAAATGTTTATGATCATCATAATAGTAATGAAATTGTTTCACTACTAGTCTTAAGAAGACAATCTAAGTTTCACAGTAAGAATATTAGGGAAAATTGTTTTTTTCTTAAAGGACATCACTAACTAAAATTGGTATGTGGTATTTTGGGAATGTCACAGAGATATAATTGTGCGGGTTCGTCCCAAATAGGGAATATCACTAATTTTATTTTGGTGGTGGTCTTTTTCTTAATGATTTTCGAAAGTTATGTCTTATAAGATAAGAAGAGCCGTATTTTGATATGGTTCTGTCTATGATGAGTCATTCTGATCTCGCTATTTTATACGCTCGAAATTATCTAGGTACACACTTTAAAAATTATTTCCGTCTAAGTCAATGAATATAGATTACATATAAGATATGTAAGGAAATTGTTCCTATATAGTATTTTCTTAATATTTGAGGTCTTTAAAACTTCAAAAAAAATATATAATTTTTTGAAATTAAGACTCAAATTTGACATGTTTTTGTGGGACTATCCTAAGGTAGTATATTAATTCTACGTCCCATTCAAGTACGAAGAGTTTGTTACTTGACATGATTCTCAATGGAAATATTGTCTCCAAAGAAACATTGGGAGTAGAATATTCTTGAAAAGATCAAGATTCATAGGAATTCTCATCAAATGTTGATGGAGAAGGCTAAGATCCATGAAAAGTCATGGATTTACCACCTATGAATAAGCCCGCATAAGTTTGACTTTTAAGGAAGCAATAATGAGCTCCAACTCAAAAAAGTGTAAAGTGGCTAGAAGCCATGAATCCAAAATAGTTTCATCTATCATTACAAAGTTTTGGACTTAGGTTGATACCTCGACGGTGTTGTAACCATATAGAGTTTGGATTTTCCTAGCTGATATCATCACACATGAAATGATATTTGACAGGTATACGTGAATAATGTAGTTTTCCGTAATGGAAATATCCATAAGTTGTGTCAGACACACCTTGAGATTACACGTTATCAGAGTGTGCTAGGCAAGTGAGAAAGTTTTTGAAACGAGTATCCAAAGGTTGGAATTTTCGATCTCAATAAAATGATTTAGAAGTGTTTTGAATTTTTTGAGATAAGGATAATTTTATATGTACACGAAAGTTATGGGAGTATAATTCGCTTTTATGGTTTGGTATGTTAATGACATACATATTAAGGAAACGACATTTTCTTGTCTCAAAGAGACTTGCAAAGATGTTGTTTATGTACTCGTATGACGAGTGGATACAAATCTAATCTTGATGACTATTATGGACAACATGAGAAATAATCATTGTAAGTTGGTTACATTGATATCAATTTCAAATAGACAAGTATGGTTTCTGATTGTAATCTGGACACATTTTGTTTAAAGGAAAGTAATTATGAGCTGAAATGGTTTCAAGTACGACACTATGACTAATTTTACAACTAAAAGGAGTACTTTGTTGCTTATGAAGCGTCGAATATAGTGTGTGGTTTGGAAATCAAACATATACACAACTATATACTTTGTTGCTTATGAAGAAACAAATAGTACATTTGATTTAAGAATCAAATGTGTCCTATTGATTTTACATATGTAAGATAGTAATTGATGCAATGGCTGCATGTCCCGTAGAAAACCTCTTTCGCAATTATAATATGAAAATTCATAGCACTGCGATTTGTATAAGACGCATTAGCGAGTGGTCTTGATACTAGCAAGAGGTTTTTATTTTAGTGGGAGGTTATGTTCGATATGATTGATACGTTTGTATGACATGTTCTTTTATATGAAAAAAGGTTGATTTTGCATTTAATTATCATATAATTGAATGTTTGTCCTAAAATAGTATACATTGTTTAAACAGAGCACCAAGTGCGTGACTTGGTTATGGAACTCTGTTTTGTAAGATAATATATTTATATAAGTCTCTAATAAGGGCATAGTGAAAGGGAGACTTATGCCTCATAATGATTAGTTGTGAGTTGGTTGATGACTACGTTCCGTAAGTCATGATATTGAGATATCAAACCAGGCACATGGATACATGTTTGGAATGTGTATTAGACTGACCCGTCAAAGAACTTTTTTAAGGTTTCGCTTAGTGTCAACAAAGTTTCTTTCACCGTTTGGTAGTCTTTAGACCTGAGTCTTTGACTATTTTGTACATGTGAAGTGCTAGTTTTGACATCATCAAACGTCAACCGTGACTGGTGGCTATAAAGGTGATGGTTGAACTTGTCATGGAATGTGTGACAGAATGTGGTTAGACAAAATGGTATTTGCTCCTCCTTTGACAAAGGAGTTTATCATCTTCGGCCTCTCGATGAGTGGGAATTGTATAAGGGCGGTGGTGGATATAGGATCCCCCGTACCCGTACCCACCAAGAAAAACTCGTACCCATCCCCGCCCCACCACCCATGGCGGGTACAAGTTTCCAAAACCATTCCCGCCCCAACGGGTGGAAATATAAAATCGTACCCGCCCTGCTTATCCGTTAACTCGCCACACCATAATTTTATTCGATAAATTTTTTCGGAAATGTAGATTTAATCATTACTAATTTCCATTTTTTTTGAGGTTATCTTTATAAGTTTAGTTTTTCACCAAAGAAGTTACTAAAAAACATTATAAAATAGTAATTATTTATATTATATCTTAATTATAACTAAATAAGATTTAAAAAATTGTCATAATCACACTAATTTTTTTTATCAATTGGCGGGTAGGCGGGTTTGAGGCGGGTAGGATGCAAACTCCATCCCCGCCCCATTACCCATGGCGGGTACAATTTTCATACCGCACCCGCCCCACCACCCGCCAAAGCTCTACCCATCCTCGCCCCAACTGGGGCGGGTGCGGGGCGGTACTCGCTTGTACCCGCCCCGCTAACATCCCTATTGGCCATGCCCAGACGAGGTGAAAGTCAGTCGTTTGTTGTAACAATTCAACTTAGAGATTCGAGAAAAGAGATAGAGATTTATAGGGATGACACTTCTGTTGGAAAACATATTTTAAATATCACATATTTTGGTTTAAAGTTTTAGTCATAAAAACTTAAAGATCTTATGCATGCAAAACTAGAAAAGAATCAGAAAAATCGTTTCATACCATATGAATATTTCGGCTATTATGGGCACCAACAAGATCTCCTACTTGTTAGTTCTTGAGCTATAATGAATATTAGGATGATCCTCCAAAAATCTCAAAGTAGAGATTCTCCTCTTGATTGCACCCAAGATTATCCCTTATCCTCACTAAATAATATTAGCTAGATATTAGTTTAGTAGTTTACCTTAAAATTAATTACTAATACTCATATATTACATTAATAATATTAGTAATTTGATTTGAACAAGTTGGATCAAGACTTCTCTAATTTTGGAGAAAGATGAAGAGTGTAAGAGAGAGGTATGCATCAACTTTTGCATGTATTGAATGAATGAATATGTAAGAGAAATAATTAAAGAACAAAATCCTCCCTTAGGGAGTGACTCACGGTTGGAGCACAACAATAATGCCAAAGATGGCATCTTACTTTATTCTTTTGTTCTTATCAAAACCTTAGGCATGTAAGGCTAGGTGTAGACTAGGCATCATTAGCTTATTTTATCCCATAAAATAATTCACCCACTAACACCCATCACTCTCATTATTTCGGTCCATATACCATAAAATGGACTACCATTTTATTTTGTCAACTTGTCAATTGTCACACAATATGCCACATGTAGTATGTTACATGTTATTAATTAATTTGATGCATATTTATCACATAAATATCATTTCATGAATTAATTAAATTACATACAACAAATTGACTAGTGATACTTGATCACATAAATAAAATGGGTCATATAATTATAATTCACAACATCTTGTAATTATAATTAACCATTCATTCTTATTTCTATCGTTTCTCAAACAATAAACAATTTTAGTAATAAAGCATTTTATTACCAAAATAAATCTTATTTAATCTCATTAAAATAAGAAATCAATATTCTCTCTCACAAATGAATTGTTCAATTTTAAGAAATTGATCAACTTGTATCGTCATACAATTAATCAACTTTACAGATAATGGCATTATCCTTTAGGTGTGACCTTAAGGGATCAACTGACCACCACCGTCCCACGACAGTAACGTCAAACTCTAGCAAGCCAATCGTTACCGATTAATGTTGATCAGTTGACTATAAAATGAATCATCCCTTACGTATTCTTAAAATGAGATTTAAACATGTGATCAATATGATCGACAATTGTGATCGCATTATTGTCGGAGGAAACATATTCCAACAACTTCTCCTACCCTATTCTCATCTGATGAGATAAAAGCAAAGAGATTATGGTGCCTTATAGGACATAAGTGCAAGTGGGAGACTGAAAGAGTTAGTGTGCCCATATGTCCAGAATATTATATAACCGATTAATTCTATGTGGCTACAATGTTCTGCTAGGAGCCGCTTGTACTCTAAGTCCTAAATGAGTCAGGATTCGGGTAGTATTAATCGGTCCTATAGGGTCACACACTATATGAGTTTTGAGCAATTATAATTAATATAGATTAGTTATTATAAAGGTAATAAGAATAATAAAAGATTATTCTATTAGACTTTCCATATCCTAGATAGTCTAGGATTCTCCTTGAACTCCCTATATATAGAGATATAAGGGGAGATGTTTAATGATCATTGTTTCAAAAAGACAAAAATCTCAAAGGAGAAAAAGGGAAGAAAATTGCCTTTAAATTTGTACTAGCATACATGCTCATATTGTGTGGATACCGATAAAGGCGCAACATTTGGGACGTTATTGTGAGATGGTCTCATAGATTATACTATTATTCAAGCAGCTGCAATTTGGATTTATATACTTCTTATTATTAGCATCTTATTGGAGTTCTTCCTCATCCAAGTAAGTTTGCTAATCACCCTTTTGTTTAATCTTAATAATTAACATGCATGAGGTCTTGGGAATTCCGTAATTCAAATCTGTTGAAAATCGTTACAGAACCCTTCAAAGGGAACCCATAAGGTGAGCTTTAGGCTCAAGAATACCTCTTTGAACTTAGGTAGTAATGCTTTTGCCGACCATCTAGGGGTGGGTAAGCGAGTTGTATGTCACCATGACAAGATCGAGAAGGACATGAAAGCTTCAAAGTATTACCACCTTTACACAAGCAAGGAAACGGTTAGCGTAAGTAATATGAAGACTAGTGACATTAAGCACCCCGTCCTAAATATTTTCTTGCGCTCCTTGACCAATCTCCTCTATGGGAGGAGGGACCCGAACAAGCTCAACTCCATGGAGGTATTGATCTTGAGCTCCTACCTTAACCCCCGCCATGAAAACCGTCTCCACTTCAATGCCGTGTCTTTGGTGTGTCTTGCCCTTGCAAGGATGGCCGAGGTGGACCAATGCTCCTTAGATTGTGGAGCCTTGGTAACTCAATTGGCCAAGAACATGTTAGCTTACGAACCGGGGGCAGTAAATGCACCCATGTCTAAGGAAGTAGTTTATTTTGATCTTGATTGGTTGAAGGCTAAGTCTTCGGTAGTAGATGGAGAGGAGGATGACACCTACTCTTGGAGGGTTGATGATGTGTGGTATATGAAGCTTCCCGTCGGTGAGGACCTACCCCCGACTTCCCCTTTAGTAAGAGCGGGATAACCCCGCCCGGAGGCCCAAATGTATACCATCCCTAGTAGCCTCACCTTTGACCGTGAGGATGCCACCGAGAAATGGGAGGCACCCCTGTTACCTCCCTCACCTCGCGCTCCCGCCGACCAAGCTCCCACATATTTTCCCCACTCCATGCTAACAACTATGATGCCCCCACCTTATGCCGGGAACTTTGGCCAAGCACCACCCACTTTTGACTCCAACTATCCCATGTCATACCTCATACACCGACCTTGTGTTGAGAGACATGCAAAAGGTGGCCTATAATCAAGGAGTATGCCCTGCCCACCGCCCTAGCTTTTGGTCCTGACCCGGAGACACTTCCGAAGTCTTCAAGGCCTATGGTATCCAACCATCGGATTGGGAGATCAACTTTCCTTTCGGCGTAGAACACTTGCGTGACCCAGACAAGGGTGATGCCGGGGTATATCCTAGCTATGCCTACCAAGGGAGTGGAAGTGAGGCAGGAACCTCCGCGGCAGCGGAGGCCATGGACCTTGATGAAGTGTGGGAAGCGGTAGCTCGCAAAGGACCGGAAGAAGAAGAGAAAAATGAAGAGGAAGAGGAACAAGCGGAAGGAGGAAGCAAGACGGTGAAGAGTAGCTCCGGATGGGCAAAGTCGATGCCTAACATTGGCAAGAATAGGAAGTCCTCCATGTAGTGGTGACCTTATGATTCGGGATCCCTCGAGACTTTTAATTATCGTTTGAAACTTTGAACAATTTAATTTCTATGTTGTAAGCCGGCCATGAGGCCAAGACTATTAGACCTTGCATAGTAGGATGGTGTAGTGATTACCATTTGGACCTCATTGCATGTATGTTCAACCATAAGGAAGCTTAGAGGCCATTAATGGCCGAAATTAGGAGTACCCAACGACACTTGGCTGAGTGCCCTATTCACTCGACCGAGTGGTGGTCCACTTGACTGTGTGCCCCTTTCACTCGATCGAGTAGGCTTAAAAACAGGTTCTGGAAACCTCCTGTAAATACTCCTACTCGGCCGAGTGGCGTGACCACTCGACCGAATGACTCTGACTCGGTCGAGTAACTTCTGAATTCGACCGAGCACACTGGAATTTAACCCTTTTTGGGAATTTTAGACCACCTACGACGCATGTGACATTGAACATGAACTATGGCGACCTACTAAGAGACGATTGGCCATAAAAAAACCCACACGATAGACCTTTATGAATTGTTTACTCTTGACCTTGTCAGTTGTTTGGACGGTATAATAAATAATCGAACTACAAATGATTATATGATGGCATAAAGTGCATGAAAACATATAGGCATTCCGTAATAATAGTGAAAAAATAAATAATAGTAGTGAGTACACACCACGTGACGAGTTGGTAAAACTAGTACGTGCTGTGGCGGTCCGATACGATATGTGAATGCTATGTTGAATGTTAAACGTGGTTGGGTCTAGTCATAAAGAGTACTCATATACATATATATATATATACATATGGTAATCATACACAACTTGTGGTAATAATGTTAGATTACCGGGAGAGCGCCATGTAAGACTCATAACAAACTTCGGGACAAAAGTTCCCTTTTAGGGGGAGTTAATGTAAAGACTCGGAGAAATTTAGAAAGAAAGAGCATAATATGTAGGAAAGTAATGAGAGTGAACAGGAAAATTAGGATAGATAGGATAGACGTGTGTAACAATAAGACTGATAAGGGCAAGAAAACACACGAGGACCGAGAATGAAGCTTGAGAGAAGACCGAGGAGTAATTGGAAAAGGGAGTGAGTGGTGAACTTCGGGGATGAAGTTCATTTTAAGGGGGGGAGATTGTAATACCCGGCCTTTGTGGGACCCGTAGTTAGACCTTGGGACGTGTGAGAGGAAGGAAAGGATAGCCTTACACTAGACCTGAGCCTAGACTGTGTGGTGTTGCAGCGGATCGAGTGGGTTTACTCGGTCGAGTGATTAGTGCACTCGACCGAGGAGTCGACTCGACCGAGTGGAGTGCTAATTGGACGAGTGAGTCCACTCGACCGAGTGGACTCAGCACTCGTTCAAGTGCCGCTGTTTTCAGATTACAGGATTTACCCCCTTTCTCCCCTAACCCTAAAATAATTTCCACCTTCCTCCTTATCTCTCCGAACTCCCTCCCCTCTCTCTAAAATGCTTACAATTATCTTCCTTTGGCCTTCAAGCTTGGATTAATGGTGGGACATGCCTCCTATTCCCCGATCTACCTTTGTAAGTAGAAATTTCACGCTTTCCTCTTTGTCTTATGAGTAAATTCGAGTTAGGGTTTACTAAGAGAGGTTAATTAGTATTTAGTTAGGTAATGTGAGTAATTAGTAACTTATAATGAGGGATTTTATGTTGTAATTTAGTATAGAGTGAATTATGATAGTTATTACATGGTTTATGTAGGATGAGACGGTTTTATGAGATGGATACTTGGTGATTTCGATTAGCTTGAGGATTATGCTTAAAGGTAGGTTATCCTACTCGGTTTCAATGTTGTGTAAGCATGTTTGTACGACTTCCTTTGTCATATGCATTCATATATTGGATAGTGTGTCATGTGGGTATCAGAAGGGTTGTTACTCATAACATGTGGGAGGGAATTCATGAATTGGTCATATGCTTATTGTGGCTCTTCCATTTTCTATGCATAGTTGTGAATGAATTGTGTTGGAGACCTTTGATGTTGGTGGTTGATTATTGAGGAGACGTAAAACGGTTGGGAAACCGTCTTACGCTCGGGTCGCCCCTTCGAGCTTCCCACTCCAAGGGGAATGTGCACATTAATGACTTAAGTACGGAGGGACGCGGGTGGTTGAGGCACGACGTCTGGCAGGGGATCCGGTTGGCTTCTGGACCCGGTACGTCTGGGCGTGTCCCGGTACCTAGTGTGAGAGTCGTTATGTCTGGGCGTGTCCCGGTACCGGTAAGATGTTTTTTTATTCGAGTCTCTTTCATATAATCAACATGTTGCATAGTTCCTTATTAGGTCATGTCTTGCATTTATCATTGAAACTGACGTTTTTTATGTCCGTGTAAATGTCACCTATTTCCCGGGTGGCCTTTGTTAATCCATATGATATTTCCGATCATAAGGGGAGCAGTTATTTACATGTTAGCTTTGATAGCATGCGGGAGAAGGGACGAGGCTTGATGATCTCCATGTCGGGCATGTTTGATTAGATTAGCTTAGGGGTCATGACTTGTAATCTTTCGTTATTCATTTATTCGTTGTAAACCATTAAACATTATATTTATAAAATTGTTCTTGGATTGTATCTCAGATTTCACTACCTTGGGAAACCGAGACGGTAACCCTCCAATTAACTTGGCCGGATAGTTGGGGTGTTACATATTTGCCTAGTTAGATTCTGAAATACTCCGTATTTAATAATAATAATAATAATAATAATAATAATAATAATAATAATAATAATAATAATAATAATAATAATAATAATAATAATAATAATAATATTTTATTTATACGAGTTATGTTGAGACGGGATAATAATGATTATAATAATTATAATAATACATTATACATGTATTATACTCCCACCATATATATATATATATATATATATATATATATATATATATATATATATATATATATATATATATATATATATATATATATATATATATATATATATATACTCCTTATCATCATCCACCCAACCCTTATCATTTCATTCATCATTTCCACCACACAATTTAGAGAGAATCTTAGAGAGAAAGAAGAGATAAAAAGAGAAGAAAGGAGATCGACTTTTTGTCCCACCGCCTTGAGATCGTAAGGTAAACCGTCTTATACATGCCTTTATATTATTTTATTCATACCGTTGATCTGTCCCAACCTCGACCATCTCTGACCCGTCTTTGACCACCAATGGACGGTCGTTGACCGCCCATATAGGGCTTTGATCGGGATTTTAAAAGGATTTTGGGGGTTTTTGTGTCGTGGGTTAGGGCCACGATTTTAAGGGTATTTCGTGTCAGTTTAGGTCCGGGTCTTGGGTGGTTATTGTCGAGGGTGGTGAGGGGAGTTGAGGGGTGCTCACGGTTGGTGGCTAGGGTGGCTGTGGTGGCCGAAATCCGGGGTAGAAGGAGGGTGTACGGACGGGGTGTTTGTTGTTGTTGCATCGTTATTTGTTGTTGCTGCTGCCGTGTTGCCCCATCGTGGTTGGTGACCACTGTACCCACCGTGGTCAGGAGTGGTGGCCACATGCGGCTAGGGTGGCTGTTTTGGGGTTGGTTGCGGGTTGTGTGTATATGTGTGTGTGTGTGTGTGTGTGTGTGTGTGAGTGTGTGTGTGGTTATTGTGGGTGGTGTGTTGGTGTCGGGTCTTGTTAGTGGTGGTCGTGGCCACCACGGCTAGTGGTGGTGGTCCACGGTAGCAGCGGAGGTTGTGTAGTTGGGGCTTGGGTGAGTCGGGTTTTTGGGTAATTAAATAAGACGGGTTTATTTAGTTTAATTAGTCGTATATGTATTTGTATTAATGTATTAGTATATTTATACGTATTGGTATAAATATATTAATATATTTATACGTATTGGGTGAGTATATTTATACGTATTTGTATGATTGGATGAGTATAATTGATGGTGAGCGTGTCATTGTACGCCCAATCAATCAAACACATTTATATTTCTCAAGAAACAACTAGTTAGTGATTAAGTCGAGGTCGGTCCACGGGACGGTGTGCTTTGGGTTCTACGTCTATCTATCTCAATTTATGCTAGTGTCACAATTGATTTGGGTTTGTAGTTGTATTCTAAACTAATAAAAGTAATAAGGTAAAACAAGCAATAAATTAAGAGATGTAAAAAATTAATAAAGATACTAGGATGTCATGGGTTCATAGGGGATTCATGGGGGTAGATCATACAAACATGTTCTCAATTAGAAGCAAGCACTTATTGTTGTGATGGGATCGAGTTAGTGTATATCTTACAATCCCTAGGAAGATTTAGGTCCCGGAGCCGAATCATCTAGATTGTACAACACCTACAAGTCGACTTAGTCTCCTCCTTGTCAAGTCTATGCATGGTCTAATAAGACTCGAGTTGGTTTATGTCTTACAAGCCTCATTGAAAGGATAGAAGATGTGTAAAAAAAATGCAAGGATTCACAGGCTCACATTTCATCAACATAACATGTGCATAGGTTGAAATCACAACAAGCAAGCAAATTAATTATGAAAACATATTAGATTAAGCATATATCAATCCCCATGTTTGTTTCCCCTAATTCCCCACTAATCCTAGTCAAGTAACTACTCACTTATTGTCTTGGGAGACATGTTATCAATGGCGTCAATCATTACAACAAGTATAAACATGATAAGAAAGTGAGGAAATAAACAATAAAGAGTAAAGAGCAAAGATATTATACCAAACTTAAGATGAACAATTGGAAAGGAAAGAGTAATAGAAGAAAACTTGATTGATTAATGAAGAGTTGTCAATTCTCCAATAATAACCCAATAATCTTCAAATTACCCAATAATAAACTTGAACAATAATTAAGGAAAGATTAATGTGAAATGATTGAGATTAATCTATTCTAATCTACTCTAATCTAAGGAAGGTTTTTGCCTCCTCTAAGAGAGCTTAGTCTCTTGATTATTACAAACAGAGTATATATAGTGGTACATCATTAGGTTAAGCAAGGGTAGATTAGTAAATAACAATGCTAAGTGTTGAATAGAGAATTGCAAGTCCCGAGGGAAATGCGCAGATCAAGCTGCTACTCCCACCACGATCCGCTCGAACTCAACTGGTGCTCGGCTAGTCTGTATGGAGATCCGCTCATCCCGTGCAGGAGCCGCTCGGATCATGACTGTGCAATCCGCTCGTCCCGTGCCAAGGACGCTCGGATCCTGGCACATGATCCCATCCTCTTGCTTAAAGACCTACAATCTATGTTATACTCTTTATTCTTACTTCTTTGGGCATTGTTCTTGCCTCCTCTTTATACTAGTCTGTCCAAGATCGTCAACAAGCTTCCGACTATGCGCGAGAGACAGGAATTCCGCCTCATTATCTTCTTTCCTACAAGACATATAAAATGTACTAGGAAAGCAAAATATAAAGGATTTGACGGATAAAATGGTCATGAAATGTTATGTTAGTATGCAAAATAGGTTCAATTAAGGGACTAAATGTGCGCCATTAAGAGTCACATCAAACATCCCCAAACCGAACCTTTACTTGTCCCGAGTAAAGAGGTGAATAGAACTAGACCCTTATTTAAACTATCCTAGTAATATAACCGATGTGAGACAATTAGCGGGTCTCTCTCCGCCCCTTCAACTCACAACAAGACATCTATGACGTAAGATGCCTTCTTGCAAGGCAAGGTGGGGCTTGCCAAAATGGGGATACATCCAAGCATTAAGCACACAAAATAAGTAATGGATGAATCTACAAAAGAATAGCCACTTTCCTCATCTAAGTGGCGGAAATCATCTAAAGGGGAAGCAATCTAAGGGTACACGCTCCATTGTAGATATTATTTCTCTAAGCTATTAAGTCTAAGAGGATACCAACAAATCACCTCCAAGTTGTGTCAAACTAGGGTACCTTTGTCCACAATTGCTAAATGCTTTTATCAAGAGTAGACTCCCTATATTGTTATAAACACTATAGGATCGCGGAATTCCCCCTCTTGCCTAGACAAGAAGAAGGATCATCCCCTTTCCACCATGCAACAAAGATAGGATCATTGGAAAAAGGGATCAATATGCTTCGAGTTTCACAATGGTAGTTTGCTTTTGATTTGTTTTCCCCCCAATTTCTTGTGGCATTTGTCATTTGAGAGTAATTTTATTGCCATTTTTGATGATTGAAATTTTGATACTTGGCAATTCTTATCAATGTTGCATTTTTGAACATTTTTGAAAGTAACCTCATTTGTAGCAAGGGTACTTTTATTGAAGCATAAGAGTTCTCATTTTTGTACTCCTCTTTTCATTTGATGCAATTTTTGTGCAAACTTTTTTATTTTCATTTTCGTACTTGAACTCAATTTGGAGATTTTTGTGGCCATTCCCTTCTTGTTGACAAAATATAATGATAGAAGTGAAAGAACGGTTGCATGGCTTCAAAGGTCACCTTTGAATAAACGGTAACCAAGGAGTTATCACACCAAAAGGTACTCTTGACTAGGCCTTAGTCCATGGGTCAAAAGATACTAGTATGACACATCCTAGGGTGTCTTGAAGGTATTCTAGCAAACAAAGTCTCAAGGAGAAAAATTATCTACAAGGGCCTTATATACACTTGTCATGATTCCCAAATAGGCATTTTCACAAAATTTTCTAACAATGCAACTACATGCCATAATGCAACTAACATATATACAATTCTAATGCATATGCTTCTATCAACTATTATGTCACATAATCTAAATGCAACTCCTAACAACACATAGATACACAAACCGCAACAATAAAATACACCACATCCTCCTTGACATGTAAGCCCATCCTCCTCATAAATAATGAAAAGAAATGGAAGGGAAATAGGGATTAGAACGATCATTTCAAGCGGTCTTCACATTCCCTTGTCAATGCCTCAAATGTATTGTTGTATCTATGTGAGAAGAGAACAAAAACACAAGTATATACAATTATACACTACTAAATTAAAGAACATGTTTTTGGTTTTTGAAATTTTCAATTTTTTATGGATTTTGTTTTAATGAAATTAAAGAACATATTTTTTGTGGTTTTTCGAAATTTTCAATTTGTATGTATTTTGGAATATAAATTCCCATCCCCCACTTTATTTTGGACATTGTCTTCAATTTACATGTAGGAGTAGGAATGAAAAAGAAATACATGTTTTTGGATTTTTGAATTTTTTTTTTAGGAAGTTGAAGTACAAATGCAATGATATGATATGAATGAATGCATGCTCTAACTAAATGCAATTTGTATATGACATTTATAACAAATGAATGCAATCTACACTATACTAGATGATGCATGCTCTCCATTAAACTATGGTCACCTATGATCAAACCTCCCCAAGCCGATTGTAGCACTATTTCTAGTGTAGAAAGGAATATGTTTAGTCATTAGTGACTATGTATGAATTCTAGTCTATATGCACTAACTACATGAATCATGTGAGATATAATACAATGCAACTATACTATATGAACTAACTAATGCGAATGCAATATGAAATATAATACAAGTGCAAGTGAGGTGTAAACTAAATGCAAGATAATTGAAAATGCAATGCAACTATACATAAGAGATAGGGAGAAAGAGTATCATACAAATGGGGGTGGTGTGGTTAAACACCGCTAGCCATCCTACTCATCATCATCATCATCATCATCATCGCGGTATCCACGTCCGCTCGATCCTCCTTGGTCATATCTTCCTCCTTGGTTAAAGAATTCCCCACTTTGGTCTCCAAAGTTCCCTCCTTGGTTGCTATAGTTAGGGAACAAAAGGTTTGGTTGAGCCCAAGATGGATGGGGGCCTCTAGGGTTGATGTACCCTTGTTGAGCCATGTTGTAGTAGGAGGGGTATTGGGTCAAGTAGTTGTAAACCCTCTCATTGTACACTACAAGATCAACATTTTGCATGAGTTGCAATAAATCATTCATGTTTGGAGCTCTTGGATCTTGAGGAGTGAATGGTACATGTTGTGTTGGGTAGGGTGGAATGGGTATATAGGATGGTGGTGCGGCACCCCAATCCGGCAACTCGCGAGGTCGATGAGGTGCTTCTTCTCTTGGCGGTGGGTTGTCATAGATCTCGATGGGGAGGAGGATTTGAGGGATAAAATGGTCATGAAATGTTATGTTAGTATGCAAAATAGGTTCAATTAAAGGGCTAAATGTGTGCCATTAAGAGTCACATCAATAATTATATGTATTTGTATTATTATCGAATTTTAGGAAATGTGTTTTGTGAGACGGTTTTACGAGACGGACCTAGCTTGTGTGACGGATCACTTATGCGGAATTGCTTTGAGGTAGGTTTATCCTACTCAGTTTCATTGTCGTATTTATTTACAAAATGAGTCATTATCATTCATTTGCATTGAGTGAGTCAGTAATTGGCATGTTATATGGTATATCATATTTGTTTTGTTGTCTTGTATGTCGTAGGACATGATGGTATGATTGGTTACTTGTTTTGGAGACGTAAGACGGTTGGGTGATAGTCTTGCGCTTAAGTCGCCTCTTGGAGCTTCCCACTCTATGAGGGATGTACACATTAATGGCTTGAGTTACGGAGGGACTCGTGTAGTTGAGACACGACGTCTGGCAGGGGAACCGGTTGGCTTCCAGACCTGGTACGTCTGGGCTTGTCCCAGTACCTGTTTGTGGTTATCAGTATGTCTGGGCGTGTCCCGGTACCAATGTGGTTGTCGGTATGTCTGGACGTGTCCCAGTACCGTGGTGGTGGTTGTTGATGGTGGTTTATTCATATCATAGTCATGTTGTATGTTCACACACTCGAGTCAAGTCACACTTTATTTATTTAAATGAAACTGACATTTGTGTGTCTGTGTAATTGTCACCTATCTCTTTTGGGGTGGCCTGTGTCGATCCATATGATATCCTTTGGTCATATGGGGAGCAGCTTATGTTCAGGTTGTTTGGATAGTACGCGGGAGATGGGACGAGCTTGATGATATCACGAGACAAGTCTAGTTGGCTAGAAGAGTATAATGTCACGAGTTGTATTTTATTTATTCATTTGTATACGTTTATGTAAATCATTACACATTACATTAATAAAATGTTCTTTGATTGGAGTTGGAAACCCTACCTCGGGAAACCGAGATGGTAACGCTCCAATTATCTTGGCCGTATAGTTCGGGTGTTACAAAGTGGTATCAGAGCGATGATTTTGGAACCTAAAACCAATTAACCAAAAATAAACCTAGGAGAGTTTAAGTAAAATGAATCTGACATGAGTACAATAGGAGATCGGTTTTTGATGAGTAGGCGCCCTCATGCCAAAGTTAGTGCCTATCATCTCAGCTGGTCACTATGTGGGTGGCTAGGAGTATGGGAAATGTTATGTGAATCATAATATGAATGCATATGTGTTATTGATTTAATGTGTGTTTGATTATGGCATAGAATATGAGCAATGTGAAAGAGGTGTGAATACGTGTGTTGTTACTCGTTATATATTATCGTATGATAGAATCGTTTGTGTGGAATGTGATAGCATGTGATGAATGGATAAGTGGACTCATTTTAGTAGTATATCGTAGATACGATTGGTGTACGTTAATATGAGGGACGGTAGTCCCGAATCTTGGCATATAGGTATCATTTGCGTGTTTTGGCTTGCTAGTGTCGTTGTTAAAACATGAATGGTAATGATTGTTGGTAGATTAGATATGATTATGAGAGTAATATGCCAAAAATAGTGAGTGTGAGATCAAACCCAATCGAGGAGAGTAGTACTTGAGCGAATTGACCAGTAACTCGACCGAGTGGATGAGTCACTCGACCGAGTGAACGGATCACTCAATCGAGTGGATCTGTCACTCGAGTGAGTGGGCAAATTAAAGAATTTGGAAAACTTCTGAAATATTTCCACTCGATCGAGTAACCTGTCACTAGACCGAGTGAAGTTGCACTCGACCGAGTGCCCTAAGTACTTGGCCGAGTGGGCCAGTTGAGCTGAGAATTTCGTGTAAAATTTGCTTTTTCTACCTTGTCTTTTCATTTCTATCTCGAACCTCGTAATTTCGGCATTGATTTATTCATATTGTAATTGTTGTTTGAATTACACTTTACTACTTCACTTTTCTTTATCTGTCTTCTTAAATTTCGACCATGTAGTTGAGTCATGTTCTTCATTTTGCAATTTGAAATGGTTTTATATATAAACATGTTTATTTAAGTCTTATCAAACAATCACATGACTTTGTTAAATTTCATAGTAATGGTTGATTTTCTATATCATGAGAGTGGTCAAAAATCAGATTTTTACGATAAATGTTTTCTTTCCCACCATGGATTAGCTTAAAAACTTGTGCTTTTGAGTCGAAAACCAAATTTTTATGCTTGTTGTTGGGTCATATTGAACAAGAAAAGCTTAACACTTGTTGTTAATGTCGGATTTTTACCTTGTATGCGAAAATTTCAATTTAAATGTTTGACTTACTTTTCATTTTCATGAGTGCAACTTGTTTTAATCGTCTTACATAGACTACCGTTATCCCTAGTGGTGTGGTACATTGTCTTAAAAATGAAGATTTCGTTGCAATTTTAGCCTAAAATTTTGAACCAAGTGAGGAATATGAAAGTTTTTGATGTTACCCAAATATGGTTTAATAGTATTGTAAGGCTATAATATTATTTCGGATTTTGTTATAAAAAGGTGTGAATCAAAAAATTTCCGTCTTGAAGGTTGACAAATTTTCCCGAAAATGTTGTGAAAAATATACATAAACTTTTATTTTACACTCGTGATGTACTTCATTTATTCCTTGTTATTCTAATCTTTAAGTACAGCGTTTTGTGAAGTTGTGCATAAGAAATTTTTCCACCTTAAAGTTTTCTTTTCAAAAATGAGTGATATACCTACCCGGATTTTGACTTTTCTAAGTTATGCTTTGTACCAATCGAATAGTAATACTTTGAACTTGGCCTATAATGATATGTACCATCCTATGACGGGTTATTCCATATTAAAGTTTTCGAGAAATTTGAGACAAATGACCTTTATGTTAATGTTTTAAAATAACATTTCACATTTAAGTAAAATTTAGTAAAATTGCATAATGAGAAAGAATATTTTACAAGTTAGTAAAGTGCTAAAGTTCAATCTTTAAATTGCATCGTCTTTCAAAGTTCATTATATTTCAAAATGTGCTATTAGGGCAATTTTTAAGGTGTTGACCATTGATTTCATATCCCCTCCATGTTGTTTGATTTGCTTGCTAACTTTCCATATCCGTTCTGGCTTATTTTAATTCCCATCATCCTTATCCGTTAAGTTAACCCGGGATATCCGGGCATAGGGTTCTATGTGAGCCCCAAAAGAGTGTTTTCTCACCGTAGCTTTAGGCATATGTTTTCGACAAGACGAGTGATTTTAGACATAGTCATCTAGTTTTATAATTTGAGAACACTAGGACGGTAGTTGGCCCATGTAATGTTTTTAGTATGGTGAACTGATCATGAGAGACGACTTACAAATAATGAGTGAAATGCAATGAAAATTGGTTGAATTAGAACTTGTGGAACGATGAAGGAATAGTTGAGGTACTCAGAGAGTTGAAAGAGGAATGATAATATGGATGGTAAAACTAGTTGGAGGGTGTGAAATTTGGCTTAGGGAATGATGTGAGTGAATGAATGGTGATAAGATTTAGGAATCTGGAATACTAGATATAGAGTACTAGAGCAAAAGATGAGTTGGAGATTTTGCAAGTAGTAACCCGGCATTCAAATGAGGAATTCGTTGTAAGTCTCGAGTGAACCTATCTGAGGTGGCATAATTCTGGATTCGATATTACCAAGTTTGAGTTATGGACATAGGAGCAAGAGTTAACCGGTCCCGACCTCGACCCACCTCTGACCCGTCTTTGACCACCAATGGACGGCTGTTGACCGCCCAAATAGGGCTTTGACCGAGAGTTTAAAGGGATTTTGGGGGTTTTTGTGTCGCAGGTTAGGGCCATTATATTCAGGGTGTTTCGGGTCAGTTTAGGTCCGAGTCTTGGGTGGTTATTCTCGAGGGTGGTGAGGGGAGTCGAGGGGTAGTCACGGTTGGTGGCTATGGTGGCTGTGGTGGCCGGAATCCGGGGTAGAAGGAGGGTGTATGGACGGGGTGTTTGTTGTTGTTGCATCGTTGTTTTTTGTTGCTGCTGCCGTGTTGTTGTTTGTGGCTGTCGGTGGTTGCTCCGTCGTGGTGGGTGACCACTGTACCCACCATGGTTAGGAGTGGTGGCTGCCGCTGGCTAGGGTCGCTGTTTTGGGGTTGGTTGTGGGCTGTGTGTGTATGTGTGTGGGTGTGTGTGGTTATTGCGGTTGGTGTGTTGGTGTCGGGTCTTGTTGGTGGTGGTCGTGGCCATCACGGCTAGTAGTGGTGATCCACGGTGGCAGCGGAGGTTTTGTAGTTGGGGCTTGGGTGAGTCGGGTTTTTGGGTAATTAAATAAGACGGGTTTATTTAGTTTAATTAGTCGTATACGTATTTGTATAAATGTATTAGTATATTTATACGTATTGGTATAAATATATTAGTATATTTATACGTATTTACAAACGTATTGGATTAGTATATTTATACGTATTTGTATGATTGGATGAGTATAATTATACGTATTTGTATTATTATCGTATTTTAGGAAATGTGTTTTGTGAGACGGTTTTACGAGACGGACCTAGCTTGTGTGACAGATTGCTTATGCGGATTTGCTTTGAGGTAGGTTTTATCCTACTCAGTTTCATTGTCGTATTTATTTACAAAATGAGTCTTTATCATTCATTTTCATTGAGTGAGTCGGTAATTGGCATGTTATATGGTATATCCTAATTATTGTGTTGTCTTGTATGTCGGAGCACATGGTGGTATGATTGGTTACTACTTGTAGAGATGTAAGACGGTTGGGAGACCGTCTTACGCTTAAGTCGCCTCTTGGAGCTTTCCACTCCAAGAGGAATGTGCACATTAATGGCTTGAGTTACGGAGGGACTCATGTGGTTGAGACACGACGTCTTGCAGGGGATCCGGTTGGGTTCCGGACCCGGTACGTCTAGGCGTGTCCCGGTACCTGTTTTTGGTTATCGGTATGTCTGGGCGTGTCCCGATACCAGTGTGGTTGTCGTTATGTCTAGGCGTGTCCCGGTACCGTGGTGGTGGTTGTTGATGGTGGTTCATTCATATTATAGTCATGTTGTATGTTCACACACTCAAGTCGAGTCACACTTTATTTATTTAAATGAAACTGACGTTTGTGTGTCTGTGTAATTGTCACCTATCTCTTTTGGGGTGGCCTGTGTCGATCCATATGATATGCTTTGGTGATATGGGGAGCAGGTTATGTTCAGGGTGTTTGGATAGTACGCGGGAGACGGGACGAGCTTGATGATATCACAAAACGAGTCTAGTTGGCTAGAAGAGTATAGATGTCACGAGTTGTATTTTATTTATTCATTTGTTTATGTTTATGTAAATCATTAAACATTACATTAATAAAATGTTCTTTGATTGGAGTTTTGAAACCGTACCTCGGGAAACTGAGATTGTAACGCTCCAATTATCTTGGCCGGATAGTTGAGGTGTTACAGATTCTCGACCTTTCGGTCTAAGAGGTCTTTAGGTCGGGTCTAACGAGCTTTACCCCTATTAAGGCTATTTTTATAAGGCCGATTCATGAGTTAAGATATGCGAGAAATCACACGTGGCTCAATAAAAAGGGACACTTGATCGAGTACCCTAGCAACTCGTTCTAGTGCATTTATTCTAGAATCGAACTTACTGTCACACAAAGGGTCACTCGATCGAGTCCCCCTTGTTGGGGCTGGTGTCCTTTACAGTTAGTGCAAGGACTTATAAATCTCTAAAAGGATCAAAGGGTATACTTTTGTATCATAATCAGTTGGTCCACGTTTATCAATAACGGTTGGCTTGCTAGATAAGTTTGACGTTATTGTCATACAGATGGCGGTGATCAACTGGTCCCTAAAAGTCACACCTATAGGATACGTTTGAGAGATGTGACGGTATGAAAATACAGTCATGTTGATGCCAAATGTTGACTAACCAGTTAGTCGGAGTTATTGACTAATAATTAGTCAAACGCGATGTTGAGATAATTATTTAATACGGATTAAATAAAAATGGCTAAGACGAATTAAGCGGTTAATTCGTAAATTAAATATAAAGCGATTTATATTTGATTAATGTATATTGAATAAATTAATTATACAATATTGTCTTTGTCGGACATGTATTAACATTTCAACTAATCCGTGTTATTAGTTAATGTTTTAATTACCGATAACTGATGACAATTTATAATTAAAAACCCGTCGTATACGTTTTAGCAATTCAAGTCGGATCACGAGTTTAATAAGGAGGAAGTGGAAAGCCCACCCCTCCCTAATGAAACCCACGGACCGAATGGGTAGAACAAAAGGAGAGTTTCTTCTCCTTTCTAACCTAATTCATTTTGCAAAAATAATTAGGGTTTTGAGAGACATTTTTCCTCTCAAAATTCAGATCTCACATCTAAAGAAAACACACATCAAGTTCTCTCAATATTGCAAGGCAATTAGAGACACATTTCTAGCACAAGGGCATATTCTCAGACGATCTTGGGTGCAACAATTAGGAGGGGATCTACTTTGATCTCTCATTGCCGAATTGCACTAGGACCGAAGGTTAATTCTTGTGCTTTATTGTTTTTCATTGTTTTTCGTTTATGACAATAAATCACGTATTAAATTTGCGTTATAGTCCTATAATTTAAGGGTTTTATACGGATATTACCCCTCAAGTGGTATCAGAGCGAGGCCACGTAAATTTTTCTATGTGATTTTCATCAATCGATTTTGAAACGATATTTTTTTTGCTTGAAAACCGTGCGGCAACAGCCTGTTTCTTCTCGGCAGATTTTTTTTATTGTTGCGTTTTTTTTTTTTCTGTCTTGAGAACCGTGTCAAGTTTACACGGTGTTGGTTGTTGTTTGTCTTGTTTTCGATTTGATCTTTGCATATTGTTTTTGTAATCGATATTCATTGCAATATGTTAAAGATCTATCAATTGTTTGCATAAAATTTCGTGCGGCACAAATTTTTTTGTCACGGCTGGTTTGTAATTTTTTACACGGCTGATTTTTGTGCATCGAAGATCGTGCCTTGTGACGATTTTCTGTTTTGTTTTCAATTTGTTCTTTGCGTATTGTTGTTTTAAACGATAATTATAACAATATGTTAAGATCATGTCAATTGTAGTTTTGTTTTCATACGAATTATGTTCAAATTGCAATTGAATTTTAACAAATCGTTTTTGTTTGGGATTGTTGTGGCTCACGGTTTTAGCTACTGTTTTTCCCCTTTTGGTCTCGGCATTTCTGCTGAAATTTAAAAAAAAAAAAAAAAAATTTTTTGCTGTTTTTGACACGGTTTAACCGTGAAAAGAAGAAAAAAAAAATTTGGTTTTTGGCTATATCATAGGCATAATACGGATTTTATGCATTCGCTTGATAGTGAAACGGTTCACTCACGTACCATTGAATTATTTTAAAACGATTTAAAATAAAGGATTATCATGAATTAAAATTAAGTTGATTAAGCGGTTTTGTCACATAGTTTTAATTGTTAAAAGGTGGTTTGGATTAAATTTAACATAATTACAGAATTATGTCACGAATAAATTTAAATTTTAGTTGATGCATTTTATTTATCGTTATTTTGAATGTTTTGAATGCTTACTTTACGTATTTATTTATTTATTTTACAATCGGTTGTAACTTAGTGTGGCCTTAGTAGAACGTGTTACCGTAATGATGGAACACGGTCTTGGTTGTATTTTGAGATCTCGTATCTCCCTTTTTATTATTTTTGAATTACAGTTTTTATTTAGAATGTAAATAGGTTTATATTTTGTAAATTTTAATTGTAATTTTGAGAAGACTAAAGATGGAGATCGGATGCTCACTCCCGCTGCATGGGCAAAGATGGAACATCAAGACAAGCTTCTCGGGTCCAACTGTGGATTCCAAAGTTGTTTCATGTTCTTTTTATTAGGATAGGCCACACTAGGAATTTTTATTTACGTATTGCATTCATTTATTTATTTTATCGTAACGATAGATTGCATCATATTCCGCCTAAAACCAAACCACCTAATAATTGCATGAAAACTGACTCATATAGAGGTCACGCGTTAGTTTTCTATGACATTCATATGTCACACGTTTTAAGCCATCATCTAAATTAATTCATTCACGCGATTTGCTAGTTATTCGTTCACTTAAAATGAATTTAAACTTAGTTGATGGGATCTTCCTCGTATAAACCAAAATTGAGAATGGTCTTTATAGGTCAAACTCCAATGAGTCCCTTCTTCGTCGGTAGGCATAATATGACCCCTTCTACGTCGGGTAAGTTGGAACCGATTGACCTATTTTATCTCAACGCTATGGTCACTCGTACGATCCTGTGATCATGGTGGACTATAGATAGGATTTACGGAAATCTATCGACCAAGAGTTCTTACGGAAGAATTAGCTAAACAGTTGGCTTATCAATTTACGGAAATTGAGTCTTGGGATCACTTGTATTATTCTTGAGGGAGATCAATTATGCAAGTGCAATGAGTCTAAAATGAATTTTAAATAGACTTAAATCACCTCGATGAGTTGCTTATTTCGTTTTTGTTTTTCTTTCTTTTTCATGTAGAAACACGCATTTTAAACTGCTAATAACATAATGGCTGGCATCCTCGATGACCCAATGCCAAGTGCCACATTGGACCGTGAGTCATGGCTTCGGATCTTTATGAATCAGATGAATCAGTCCACTAGACTGAAGAATGATGGATCAAACTTCGCGGAATGGGAGGCGGCATTACGGAATGCCCCACCGCCGACGGGAAGCTCAAGTATTTGACTGAGCCTCTCCCGCCAGCCCCAGGCCCCACGGCTCGAGTTAACGAGGTCTCCACGTATAGCGACTTCGTCATGGAAGCGGGTGCGATTAAAAACGTACTCATTTTTGCAATGGAATCCAATTTGCAGAAACGCTTCATAGCCCAAGGTGCAAACAAGATTTTCACCACGCTCACTAAGGAATTCTCGAAAGCACCGAGAATCGTGACCTATGAGCATACCATTCGCTTCTTTGATGCGAGACTCCAGAAGGGCCAACCGGTTAGCCCACACATTCTCAGCATGATTGAGAATGTCGAGAGACTGGAGGCGCTTGATTGTAAAATCAGCGAGAACATTGTGATTGACCGCATGCTTCATTCACTCCACGATGGTTTTGCGCTCTTTAGAGCGAATTACTATATGAATGATTTGAAGAAAAGTCCCCATGAACTGCACTCCCTTCTCGTACAGACCGAGAAGGACATGAAGTTCAGTGGGAGCATGAAACAAGATGTTCTCGTCGTGACAAACAAGGGCAAGGGTAAGGGCAAAGCTCAGGCAAACCTAACAGTAGGTAAACCGAAGTTCAAGAAGTCGGGTTCAGGTAAGAGTGGGCCTGGTGAGTCGAGCACCTCATCAGGCGCGACAAAGAGCAAGAATGAAAACATGGAATGCCATCATTGCCACAAGACTGGGCATTGGAGGCGTACATGTCCTGTTTATCATGAGGACTTAAAGGCAGGTCGCGTTAAACCTGTTGGTATGTCTTCATCCTCTTCTACTTTTATTCATATGATTGAGATTAACCACGCAAGTTACGGAACTTGGGTACTTGATACTGGTTGTGGTTCTCATCTGTGTAATCATGTGCAGGGGCTCCGAAACATCGAACCCCTCGTAAAGGGTGAGGTGGACCTGCGTGTCGGGAATGGAGCACGAGTGGCTGCCGTCTCGAGGGGAACATACGTGATCCAGCTTCCTAGCGGATTTGAGTTATTTTTATATAACTGCTATTATGTACCCAGTCTTTCTAAAAACATTATTTCAGTTTCTGCACTTGACAAACTTGGATTTTCATTTGTAATAGAGAATAATACTTGCATTTTCTCATTACACGATATGATTTATGGCAAGGCAGTCTCCATGAACGGAATTTATGTTTTAGATCAGACCACCGAAATATTACACGTAACGAATAAAAGGTTAAAGGTTGGTGACAAAGATCAAACGTATCTATGGCACTGCCGTATGGGACACATTAATGAGAAACGCGTTAAACAGCTCATCAAAAATGGAGCTATCTCGGCCTTTGATTTTCAATCATTTGGCACGTGTGAATCATGTCTCATCGGTAAGATGACTCGGATTTCCTTCAAAGGTGTTGGAATGCGCGCTGCTGACCTATTAGGACTCATACACACGGATGTATGTGGACCTATGTTAATCACCGCACGAGAAGGCTATAGGTATTTCATCACTTTCACGGACGATTTAAGTAGATATGGTTATGTCTACTTAATGAAGCATAAAAGTGAATCCTTTGAGAAATTCAAAGAATACCAGAATAGGGTACAGAACCTACTGGGTAGAAAGATTATAACACTACGTTCAGATCGTGGTGGCGAGTATCTTTCTCACGAGTTTGATCAACACCTTAAAGACTGTGGGATTGCCCTACAGTTAACTCCACCTGGAACACCTCAGTTGAATGGTGTGTCCGAACGGAGAAATCGAACACTACTTGATATGGTTCGATCCATGATGAGTCACACCGTGTTGCCTGACTCATTATGGGGTTATGCTCTTCTGTCAGCTGCTCTAATACTTAACCGAAGTCCGTCTAAAGCTGTTGACAAGACCCCATATGAACTATGGAAGGGAACGGTCCCTAACTTGTCCTCTATACGGGTTTGATGCTGCGAGGCTTATGTCAAGTGGAGACACGAGGATAAGCTCGGCCCGCGATCGGTCAAGACATACTTTATAGGTTATCCTAAAGGAACACTTGGTCATTACTTCTATTCGCCAACCGAATAACGTGTTTTTGTTGCGGCTAGTGCGACATTCTTAGAGAAGGAATTTCTCGAGAATGCAAAGAGTGATAGAACCTTCGACCTGTCAGAGATTCCAGAACCAAATACCGAGCAACCATTGGAGGAACCAATTCCTTCAATCCCGGCTGCGGTGAATATTCCTGAGGAACCTAGGAGGTCGGGAAGAGTCTCTATTCCTCCGGACAGATACATTGGTATGGTCGAGGAACATGACATAGATGACATTCTACTCTTAACGAGTAGTGAACCCGCAACCTATAAAGGTGCCATGACCAGTTCCGACTCAAAGCTATGGCTTGAGGCCATGCAATCCGAGATGGACTCCATGTATGAGAACAACGTATGGGATCTTGTTGACTTACCTGCTAAGGTTCGTCCCCTTCAATGCAAATGGCTTTACAAGATAAAGCATTCTGTGGAAGGTCAACAAGATATCTATAAAGCACGACTAGTTGCTAAAGGTTTCACCCAAGTGCCAGTCCGCACTACGATGAAATTTTTGCACCCGTAGTCATGCTGCGTTCCATTCGGATTATCTTAGCGATTGCCGCTTTTCATGACTATGAAATTTGGCAGATGGATGTGAAAACCACCTTCTTAAACGGTTTTTTGGAGGAAGAGTTGTACATGGTACAACCCGAAGGTTTCATCGATCCACAAAATCCTAAGAAAGTGTGCAAGCTTAAGCGTTCCATTTATGGACTTAAGCAAGCATCTCGGAGTTGGAATCATCGCTTCGACCAAGTGATTAAAGAAAATGGTTTTACTCGATCGGTCGAGGAACCATGTCTTTATATCAAGTCGAGTGGGAGCAAGATTGTCTTCCTAATATTGTATGTCGATGACATACTCCTGATTGGGAATGACATACCTCTCTTAACTTCGGTGAAAGTATGGTTGAAAAACCATTTCCGGATGAAAGATCTGGGTGAGGCACAAAGAATTCTAGGCATCCGTATCTATCGAGATAGATCACGTCGGATGTTATCTCTCGATCAGAGTCTTACATAGACAAAATCCTAGAGAGATTCAGCATGACTAACTCCAAGAAGGGTTTTCTTCCTATGGCTCCAGGGGTGCATTTGAGCAAGTCTCAGGCACCAGAGACACCGGAAGAGAAAGAGCGCATGACACGGATTCCTTATGCCTCGGCTATAGGATCAATCATGTATGCCATGATATGCACACGTCCGGACGTGGCATATGCATTGAGTATGACAAGTCGATTCCAACAAAGATCCAAGTGAATCACATTGGATGGCTGTCAAGAACATTCTTACGTACCTACTAAGGACTAAAGATTGGGGATTGACTTATGGAGGCGATCAAACGCTATGCGCAACCGATTCGCAGATGCTAGCTTCCAAACGGATCGAGATGACTCAAAATCTCGATGCGGATTCGTTTTTACTCTTAATGGCGCTGCGATCACCGGAAGAGTTCCAAACAAAGTGTTACAAAGAGATTCTACGACGAGTCCGAGTACTATGCCGCGTCTGAAGCTGCAAAGGAAGCGATATGGATGCGTCAATTCTTACAAGGACTATTCGTAGTGCCTAGTTCGAATGACCCGATCACCATCTATTGCGACAATAGAGGTGCCATCTTCCAAGCTAAGGAGCCAAAGTCTAGCAACAAGTCTAGACATGTACAACGGAAAGCTCATCTAATCCGAGATTACGTGGAGCAAAAGGAAGTAGTGATAGAAAAGATTGCTACAGATGATAACATAGCAGATCCTCTCACTAAACCATTACGACAAGATAAGCATGAAGGGCATGTTAATTCCATGGGAATTAAACGTGTTCCTAAGTTGTAGTACTCTTTTATGGATTCGATTCATTCTCTTTTGTACTCTATACGACATCATCGTTTTGATATTTATATATTTTGTTTTTCATGTGGATTTGTACGACAATTTTGAACACCACAAAGTGAACTGAACAAACATTATATCTTTTCAGTCCTTGATTGCCCACATGAGCTGATAACTCGGCAATTATTTTGTGACGTTGGTTGATGGTGGGTTCAACGAGCCATAAGTCAACCGGTTGACCGACCAATCACGAGAGCGATTTATACGGATATTTCGTAGGACACAATTGTGACATCGACGTGGAGTCCTAAATGTTTTATAACATTCGGTGCCCGGTCGTGGATAGGACCTCCATGGTGATCCTAAGAGTCGATTCTTTTGACTATCGACTGTCTCTTGAGACTAAGGCAGATTTTGGGTGACTTTGGTTTCTTTCTCACGGTCATCCGTAACAGGGGGCCAAGTATATTGTTTCTCGGTCATTTCATGCTGTGCTTAGATCGGAAGGAGTTCGAGTTGAAGGAAATATTCAGCCTTTATCGGTACTCGATATTTCTCGGGGCCACTCGAGGAGTCAGAATCGAAATGCATGGCCATGCTCGGATACGGATTCGTTTTATCAGTTAAGTTACTCTCTAGTCGGGGAAACCACTCTAGATACAGATCGATTGTAAAATACGACCTTTGCGGATCCGGATCTGCAAATTGTTTTACATTGAGTGGGAGAAATTTTAAATGAATATGAGAATCGGTTATCGCACGTACACTTGTACGTATAAGTGGGAGTTTGTTGGAGCTGTGTCCTCCAGTTAGTGCGGATAACGTCATTGCACATACACTTGTACGGACAAGTGGGAGCTTGTTGGGGCTGGTGTCCTTTACAGTTAGTGCAAGGACTTATAAATCTCTAAAAGGATCAAAGGGTATACTTTTGTATCAAAATCAGTTGGTCCACGTTTATCAATAACGGTTGGCTTGCTAGATAAGTTTGACGTTATTGTCATACAGATGGCGGTGATCAACTGGTCCCTAAAAGTCACACCTATAGGATACGTTTGAGAGATGTGACGGTATGAAAATACAGTCATGTTGATGCCAAATGTTGACTAACCAGTTAGTCGGAGTTACTGACTAATAATTAGTCAAACGCGATGTTGAGATAATTATTTAATACGGATTAAATAAAAATGGCTAAGACGAATTAAGCGGTTAATTCGTAAATTAAATATAAAGCGATTTATATTTGATTAATGTATATTGAATAAATTAATTATACAATATTGTCTTTGTCGGACATGTATTAACATTTCAACTAATCCGTGTTATTAGTTAATGTTTTAATTACCGATAACTGATGACAATTTATAATTAAAAACCCGTCGTATACGTTTTAGCAATTCAAGTCGGATCACGAGTTTAATAAGGAGGAAGTGGAAAGTCCACCCCCTCCCTAATGAAACCCACGGACCGAATGGGTAGAACAAAAGGAGAGTTTCTTCTCCTTTCTAACCTAATTCATTTTGCAAAAATAATTAGGGTTTTGAGAGACATTTTTCCTCTCAAAATTCAGATCTCACATCTAAAGAAAACACACATCAAGTTCTCTCAATATTGCAAGGCAATTAGAGAACACATTTCTAGCACAAGGGCATATTCTCAGACGATCTTGGGTGCAACAATTAGGAGGGGATCTACTTTGATCTCTCATTACCGAATTGCACTAGGACCGAAGGTTAATTCTTGTGCTTTATTGTTTTTCATTGTTTTTCGTTTATGACAATAAATCACGTATTAAATTTGCGTTATAGTCCTATAATTTAAGGGTTTTATACGGATATTACCCCTCACCCCTGACCCATTCAATCGAGTGACCAACAAAAATGACGGATATTACACGTACCCTCGACCAACTAAATCGTTGTTCTTTACATTCGTCCAAATTATGAAATGCGCAAATTTTATTGTACGGTACGTGCGGCGAGGATTAAGTGATCACTTTTTTTTATAAATGGTGACCAAATTTGGTTAATTAGTGATTATTTTTTATGATTAGCAATGTAGTTACTATTACCTAAAAGTTACACTATTTAACAAAAAGTGGTCACTTTTTGCAAAAATAACACGGAAAAGATCATCGTATAAGTAAACAGCTTGTCTCATTGAAGATGGCACTATCCGTCACAAGCTGAAGACGGATAGTGCCCCTCTCACAATATCACAAATGTGAGGACAAGTAGGGTGCTCCATTTAATTCACACTTGATTTGCCACTTATATATTGTGAGAGGGACACTATCCATTTTCGGCTTATGACGGATAGTGTTCGTCTTCAATGAGAATTTGTGAAGTAAATTACTGTATGAAATGAGAAGTACGAACAATTGTTTCAATAAATCTTAATTCTTATTTCCTCACAAGTGTACGAGGGTGTCGTGTGCATGTGAGGGTCGAACCCAAAGGACGGAGATTATGGTTATAGGATTGTTTGTATAGACACTAGTTTAGTTCAATCTAAGGTGATGGATTGATTATAAGACTAACTAAGGAGATTAAAGCCAACTAATTAAAAGTAGAGCGATTACTAAAATGATAAGAAACAATGATAGGGAAAAACAAGGATGTCCGGGTTCACTCATATAGATAAGGAGGGGAGGGGGGGAGGGGGGTTTACACAAAATCCAAGAGTAAATGCAAAGGAAAGTTCCAATCTCTCGATGTGAGACTCACCCTAGGTTAAGATCGATTAAGCTCTCACTCAATTAACCAAACCCATAGTTTCATCATGTGATTCCTAGTCACAAGTCAAGCTCTCATCCAACAAGTAGAAGAGATAGTGTAAACACCTAAACTTTCATTCAAGCATTTTCACAAACACCTTATGTACATGATAAAACTAACAAGCATATACTCAAAGATTGTAGTCTTCCTATGTCATAATCCAACCCTATGACTCTATATAAGATCCCCCTCCATCCTTGTATGAAACTACTCACACATGTTCACAATAACAAAGGTGAAAGATGAAGATTTTAGCATGGAATAAATAAAAGAAAACATGCTTGCAAAGTAAACTAGTTAAGCAACTTAAATATGTAAACAATTGAAAGATGAACAATAATAGGAAAGAGATTATACCAATATTGAAGACAAAGTTGCAATCTTTGATTAAATAGAAGAATAATCTTCACCAATCTTCAATTAACAACCCAATATGATACCGTCGTTTAGTTCCAAAAATAAATACCTATAACTATCAACAGAAGTTAGCGGAAGTAGGGTCGATCTCCACAGGGAGATGGGAAAATGTCTGCTAAACTAAGTCCGTTCGAGTCACTATTTCTTGGGGGTTTTGATGGTTTGTTCTACTCTACGGAGGTCAAAGAGAGAAGTAAAGTAAGAGAAATAAAGAAGAGAATTTAATGAAAGCCAAGTAAGAGAAACAGCTAAGACTGTCGGTTCACCATGATTCTTTAGGAGTGTAGTCTAGGGTCTTAGGTCAATGCAAACCCGATCTACAGGGTAGTGAAAAGGTCCTTCCGGTCCACTATTCTCCCTAAGACAATTATAACTTAACTTCCGCCCTCATTAGAATGCCCTAATGGTCACTGCAGGTCTTACCTTTTCCAATCTTCCGATCCAGGTCAAAGTGTACCGAGGTTAATTATCTAATTGGGTCGACTCAAGTAGACAAGAACAATTATATGCAGTGATTAACAACATAGATCCAATTCGCATCAAGTTCTAATCACCTATTCATAGTTCCCTTAAAATTAACAAGGGAATTAGTTATGCATAATTATTGGGTAAACAACAACAATACATAAACAATAGAAATTAAGCATAATTGATGATCTAGGAGGAGAATAGAAACAATAGAGATTGAGAGAATAAAAGCAATAAGACAAGAACAACTAATTAATTATGAATAGAGAGTACCGATTACAAGGAAAAGTAAAGAAGAAATAAGTTCCAAGTTTTCAATCCCAAGGGAGAGCAAGGGCAGGGAAAATCGAAGAAGAGAGGCCGAAGAGAGAGAGGTATTATGACTGCCGTCATACTTATTTATCCTAATTACAAAAGGAAATCTCGAAAATTAACTCAAGATCCGCATAAAACATCTAGGCTCTCGATCGAGTGAAATGAAACCACTCGATCGAGAGGAAAACTTGACTAACCATTCGATCGAGTAAAATGAGCGTTCGATAGAAGACCTCAGAGGATGGCTATCTCGATCGAGTAAAGGCAGAGCTCGATCGAGTGATTCTTGGAAGATAAAGCATTCGATCGACCATGATGAGTAGCAAAATGGGTCGATCGAGCTATATAATCACGGGTGAACTCCTTTACACCTTCTGAGGCCACTTCAAGCATCCTTAAGTGACAGATTCCGAGCTCCGATTCCTCGTTCTCAAAAATGCATGAAACTAGGACAAGTTCAGGCCTGATTTCACTCCTTTCTGGTTCATACCTGCAATTTATACAAGACAAACCAAAGTAGACTATTTGGGGGCATTTGTAGCTAGATTCCACGTAAATAACAAAGAAATGCGTGTAAAAAATGAGGTAAAAACCTTATATAAAATACACGCATCACAATACTAAATGTAAACAATTGATAACAACTAATTCTTAAGCTAATCTATGAAATAATTAATGTTTGATTAAGGAAAGATTAAAGTTTTGATTAAGGGTTTGCATAAGATTAAGGAAATAATTTGAGATCTAGGGTTGTGTGTCCAAGGGGAATTAGTGACGGAGTATTTATACTATCCCCTTCGATTAGGTCTTAAGAGAAGAGAAGAAGCTCAATCTCGTTTGAGGCTCCTCTGCCGGTCCACCGGCTGCCGACCAGCCCGCCGGCAGCGAGTCATTTTTCCAAAATGCAAAGAATTGGCCTGGGGTTGTTCTCTGCCGGCCTGCCGGCAAATAACCCTTCTTCCTTGTCTTTTCTTCATTTCTTCAGAAGTTCAGGGCGTGTGTGCCGGTTGACCGGCTGCCGGGTGACCAATCGGCAGCGAGCATTTCTTCAATTAGCTTCAATTCGTCTCTTCAAAAACGGTTAAGGCATGGGAGGGGTTCTCTGCCGGTTAGCCGGCTGCCGGCCTGCCGGCAGAGAACACTTCTTCAATGCATTCTCCTCTTCTTCTTCTCATGCTAACACAAGCTATCGTCCGTGCTTCCTCCTTATTCCGTCTTGCCTCTTCCTTGGCCTATTCCCTACAAGATGAGATGGGAATTCATAGTATGGGAACACATGGGATAAAGGGGTAAAAAGCAAGCGAATCAAAGATAAAACCGTGTTAAATGGGGGCAAAAATCACGAGAATAAAGGGGGAAAGCGGTCTAAATTAATCATATATCAAACCTCCCCACACTTAAGCATTACTCGTCCCCGATTAAGTAAGTGAGCAAAAGCGAGACCCTTATTCAACTAATACTAATCTAGACTAATAATATTCGATGGTAGGCAATTAACGGGCCTCCTCCGTCCCTTCAACTCAGAATGAAATGCAATGAGGTATGCACTCTTTTGCAAGGCAAGTGGGGGCTTGCGGAAAATCTAGACACATCCAACATTTAAGCACACAATCAAGCATAGGATGCATTAATAAAAAATTCAACCGCTTTCCTCATCTAAGCGGAGGGTTTTGTTTCGAAAAGAAGGTTTTGGTCGGGAAATACCGTCTCATAGTCATGGCGGGGTGTCAATGCCCTAGTGATGGCTCAAGCAACCTCAAAATGACAACCAAATGCCTAGAAAACAAATTCAAAGGCGGGAAAGGGGGAAGTAAAGCCTAACCTTCAAGATTGACATGACACACACAAGATTCGATTGAGTTGACCCATGACTAAGAGGACCTAGACTACCGACTTCCTCACAGTTTTCACTAGTCGCTCATTTGAAGGACGGGTGATTTATATGCCAAAAAGTAACCAAAATCACTCAACTACTTGGCTCGTGAGACATGCCCGCAATATAACGTGGAATCTCCTCCTACATAACCATACATGAGATGCAAAAAGGAAAATGTGCATAAAGAGAAACAAGGGTTATAACGGGGCTAGGTGACGGGTCGAAACGGGGTTGGTGCAAGCGCCATTTTGGAAAAATGTGGAGGTACACATCAAGAAGTTGCCAAAATTCCATTTCTTCCACTTTATTATAACAAATGAGTAACGTCCACACCCTAACAAAAATTGGTTTCCGAAATTTATGCAAAAATTGTGCAAACCCCACTCACTGACGTGGCTCATATTTGTGCACATTTAGTACCTGAACTAGCCTAATTCCTATTCTTTCTAGTGCTTATTAGGGTAATTTATTATCTTTAGTTCCCTACTTTGCATATTCTTTGAGGTTCTGTGTCCTTGGTAGGAGAGGATTGCTATCCTTACATTTATAAAGCAAAGTGGAGCTAAATGGAGTGCATCTAATGACCAATCATCTAAGACAAGACCAATAATAATGGCCTAAGTGAATAAATCAAGTAGAATGGGAAATGATGAAGACCCCCACGACCCCTTAACGATCCCCACGGATCCTTTGGCAGTCAAAAGAAGAAGAAGAAAAGCTGATCAAGGATCCGGGCGTCCCGAGCTCTGGACGGGCGTCCCAAGCCTCAATCCGGGCGTCTCATCGCCAGGTCGAGCGGATCCCTGGGCAGCACGAGCATACTTCAAAGACAAGTCGAGCGGCTCCTTATGGGACTTGCAAGGCACTAATCTTCTTCTTAGGGACTTAATCATCATTTAAGCCCTTAGTTACCCTAATCCGTGTACTTAGTATAAATACCCCATTGTCTTAAGGGATTAAGAACCAAGTTTTACCAATTTATAATTAAGTTAATTTACCAATTAGTTTGGTAGATCTTCCTAATCAAGTTGTAGTTACTCAATTCAATATTAATCAAATCTTAATTTCTCTTTAATCATTCAAGTGTTCTTCGACTTAGTTGGGTAATTTGAAGATTATTTGGGGTTTATTGAAGACATGACAACTCTTCGTCATTCATCAAGTGTTCTTCTATTATTCTTTGCTTATTATTAGGATCATCCTTAAGTTGGTATAATCTCATTTACCCTTTGCTTAATTAATTATTTCTTTACTCATTCACCATGTTTAACCTTGTTAATATGATTAACACCCCTATTAGCATGTTTACCATGACCATGAGTGAGTAGTCTTATAACTAGGGTTAATGGGGGATTAGTCTCATTCACCATGTTAGACCATGCATATAGTTGAATAGGAAGAAACTAAATCGACTTGTAGGTGTTGTACAGTCTTGATCGACTCGGCTCTGGGACCCAAATCTTCCTAGGAATTGTAAGACATAAACTAACTCGATTCCACTACAACAATAATTTGCTTGCATCTATGTAAACATATTTGTATGATCACCACCATGAATCCCCTATAAATCCATGATACCCTAGTGACTTAATCAATTGTTTACAAACCCCTATTTACTTATTTTCTTGTTTTGCTTTCATTTCCTTACATTTCATTGTTAAGTAGTTTAGATTACAAACCTCAAACTCAACCCAAATTGTGACACCCTAAGACATAGTTTTCTACAATCGATAACATGATTCAATACCCGTCCTTTGGGATCCGACCTTTACTTGCCACTCTACTAAGAGTAGTTAGTCGAGTCTATAAATATTGTTTTGATCGGTTAGCTTGGACGACAAAGTTTTAAACCGTATAAAAAATGGCGCCGTTCCCGGGGACGGTGTTCAATTGAATTGTTATTTGTTGTTTTTAGTTGTGTCTTTCTTAACCTTGGGGAAGTCGAATTCCTCAAGGTAGTTTTAATTGTTTTCTAGTTGTTTGATTTTTGCATGTCTAGAAGATCACAAGGAATACTTTTGCCTATTGATCCCGAAATTGAAAGAACCTCACCAATATTAGAAGAGTTGTTAGAGTGACTTCAACAAGTTTGGGAATTGGAGAACTTGTGGACATTGGTAGCATCCAACCGGATAGTATTGAGTTTGTCAACCCTTTTTCAAGAGAAGGAGAAGATAACCCAATTCCAAACCAACCACAAAATCAACCTACAATGCCTAAATTCTCATCTCATTCCGTACCAACCGAGGAGAACCTACCCAATGGTATTCCTACACCACCACATCTAACTGGTAATTTCATTGCCAAATCCGCATTCATATAATTAGTTGAGAGAAGTCAATTTGGAGGGATGCCTAGTGAAGATCCTCATCTACATATGAAGACTTTTTGTGACTATTGTGATGCAATTTCTCAAACCGGGGTGACTCAAGACCAAATTCGATGGTTGTTGTTTCCTTTATCCTTGATTGGAACCGCAAAGCAATTGTTAAAGAGCCTAGAAAAGGCTACCCTTGGTGTTGATTCTTGGAAAACGTTAGCACATGCCTTCTACAATAAATTCTATCCTCCGGAGAAGACTAACATGTTGATAGCCCAAATCACCGGGTTCAAGCAAAGAGATGAAGAGTCTTCATATGAGGCTTGGGAGAGATTCAAGGATACATGTCGCTCTTGTCCTCATCATGGACTAAGTGAATGGTTCCTTGTTCAACAATTTTGGAATGGCTTATATGAAGATTCGAGAAATGTGCTCAACATGGGTTCCAATGGGAGATTCACCGAGGTTGATGACAACCAAACATGGGCTAATATCGAAGAAATGGCGATTCAATACTCCTTATATAGTAGGCCAAGAAAAGCCAATAGAGGAGGGAACTATGAAGTGTACTCCATCACCCAATTGGGTGCCCAACTAAGTGCTCATATTGACACCATCAACTTGATGTTTGAGAAAGCCATGGCCAAGCTTGATGAAGCCTCTCAATCACCCAAACAACATGTCAATACCATGATGGCAACATCCTCAATCCCAAACGGAGTGTGTGAGAGTTGTGGAACCTTGGGACACGATCAACACGAATGTAGGGGATCAAGTGAACAAGTGAATGCCTTCCAAGCATACAAAAATGGCACCCCTTATTCCAACTATTACAATGAGAATACCAAATTCCACCCAAATCTCTCATACAAGAGCCAAAATGTCCAAAACCCTCAACCCACATACACACCCCATCCAATGAGAAATCCTACTCAAAGACCATACTACAATCAATCCAATGACCAAGCTTTTGATGTTCAAAAAGCGGTCCTCCAAATGCAAAAGAGCCAACAAGATTTCTTTGCTCAAATGCAAAGGGATAGCCAAGCCAAAGACACTACCATCAACAATATCCATGCTCGCACTAAGATGTTGGAGACTCAGTTGTCTCAATTGGCCTCTTCTAGCTCCCAAAGACAAAAGGGACAATTACCTCCCCAAAGAAATCCTCCTACAAGACATGGGACCATCAATGCTATCCACTTGAGGAGTGGTACAAGATATGAGGGACCCAAGATGCCGATTGAAGAAGATATTGTCGAGGAGAATGACAAGCAAAGTGATTTGATTGAACCACTAAGGAGAAATCCTAAGGTGGTAGAGACAACTACCAATGACTCATCAAAGAAGAGAAGTGAAGAGAAGGCTAAAGAAGTTGAGAAAGAGCCTATTGTGATTAGACTTCCATTCCCAAGTCGCCAAGCCAAGCCCAAGCTTGATGAGCAACTTGGAAAGTTTATGAAGATTGTGAAGAACTTAGAGGTTTCTATACCATTCACGGAGCTAATCAACCATGTTCCGGCCTATGCAAAATACATGAAAGATATCTTTACCAAGAAGAAGTCCATCCGAAAGTTGGAAACCATTGCCTTTACAAAGGTAAGTAGTGCAATTCTTCAAGGGAATTGCCCACCTAAGCTCAAAGATCTGGGAATCTTTTCTATCCCATGTACCATCGGTAACACCACAATCAACAAGGCACTATGTGATCTAGGTGCAATTGTGAGAGTCATGCCATATTCGGTATGTGAAAGACTAGGGGTGGGAGAGCTCAAGTGCACCAACATGAACTTACAAATGGCGGACAGTTCAACAAAGAAACCACTAGGGGTATGGGAAGATGTGCCCGTGAGAGTTGGAAAGTTTTTCATATCGGTGGACTTTGTCATTGTTGATATGGAGGAGGATTCCAACATTCCAATCATTCTAGGAAGACCATTCCTACACACCGTCGGAGCGGTGATCGTTGTGAAACATGGAGAGCTCACACTTGAAGCAGGTGATGAAATGATCACCTTCAATCTTGATAAGACTATGAGAGCCCCCAACTTGTTTGAGCCATGCTTTATGTTTGATCACTATACTCTTGAGGGTGACAAGAAGAAGATAGAACCTCCATTCAAAGAACAAGGGAAAGAAAGAAATCTCAAATAAAAGGACAAAGCCACACCGCCCAATTGGAAGAAAGATATTGATGATGTTGAAATGGCTCTATTTGGAGAGCATGGAATTTTTCACAACAAGAATGAGAGCTTGCAAAGCTCACCCATGACAAGTATATATGGAGGCCTCATTGGCCATGACAACAAGGAAGGAGATTTTCTCTTGTAAACTCATGATCCACCCGACATAGGGAAAGAAGCAAGAGAAGTATGTGGTCTATTGGATGACGAGTTTGAAGGACTTGTTAACCCATACATTGGGAATGCTATGACTCTAGACCAAGGCTATGTAGACCCTTGTCACCTCTTTGACTCGGGCTACCATATGAATGAAGACAACAATGTGCAAAGGTTTATGCAAGACCTTCATCATGAAAATGAACAAGCCTTTGACTACTTCTACAAGGTGTTGAGCAACATCAACAACGCCTTGGCTTTGCCTCCTTGACACCTCTCAAAAGAAGGAGAGTTTGGTGGAGTCCTCCCTAAACCACCATTTGTAAATATTCTAACCTTTTAACTTGCATTTCATTTAACTTGTGCATTACTCAATTTTTGCATTGCATTTTACATGCTTTGTTTGACGAATTTGTGTAACATGAGAGCAAGTGAAGGAGGGATTATAATGTGCTTTAAATGTGTAGTGTTTGATGATCAAGTGTGGGGAAGCACATGCCTAGGCTACTCAAGCTTTTGTAATGCAACCCATATCGAAATGATGAAGAATTGAAGAAAAATTAATGCTGGACAAAGATCCCCACGAGCAGACCTGAGCTCGTGGGGACTGGGAAAGAGGCACAAAGTGAAATTTTGCTCTCGAGAAGAATCTCCCCGAGCCGACAACAGCTCGAGCGTCCCACTGCTCAGGTCGCCCGACCTCAACCCAAGACGTGGGTCCTGAAAGTGCCTTCAATTATCAATTTTGCACTGGACAACAATCTGCCCGTCCCAAGCTCGAGACGAGCGAGCCAAGAAAAAATCCGCCAATCTCAACCTCAGGACCCCCGTCACCGGAGCCTAGCAGATTTCTGAATTTTCACTGGATGAAAATCCGCCCGTCTCCACCCCAATCCGCCCGTCCCTACGTGCTACATCAACAAAACACGGGACTCACCCCTCTTCTTCATTTCATTTCCCTTCTTCAAACACAAACACAATAATTTCCCTCACTTCAACCTTCAATCCCCTCATCCAAAAACACCATTTTCTCATCCAAATTCACCAGAATCAAGTCCAAACTTGCTCAAATAAAAAACAAATCACTCTTTTATCAACAATAAGAACATCTAAACATCAATTTCTTCACAAAATCAATCATATTTTTAATGGTTAGGAGAAAATCCGAAATTCCTAAGTTGATTGAGCATTCCATTGAAATTAGAAGAAGAAAGGAGCATTCAAGCATAAACTTGGTTTATTGAGACTAATTTGAAAGGAGAATAACCATGGCAAGGACTAAAGGAGGCATCAAGGCAACAAAAACACCAACTTTATCTAAAATACAACAAGCTCTTGCATCAAAGGCACTGGTCTTGGCTCAACAAAGGGAGCAAGCTCCAGAAACCGTCAATGCTATCGAGGAAGCTACTACATCTATCCCGGAGGTGGAACAATTAAAAAACTATCCGGAGGTAACTTTCATTTCCGATAAGCATAGGCTTGCATTCGAATACCTAGCCAAGAAAAAGATTTTAGCTACTAAATTTGTATGTCAAGATGCTTTGGATAAATTGGGTGTCCTTGAGCAAACAAAGGCATTCTTCGAGTCTATGGGGTTATCTACCGTCTTTGAGATGAATGAGTTAACATACCCCTCTTTGACATTGGAATTCATTAGTTCCTTGAGGGAGTATAGAATTGAGACTCGAGATTATGTCGAATTCTGCCTCAAAAACAAGAGTAGAACAATGCATAAAAGTGATTTCGGTAAAGTGTTTGGGCTTAAAGAAGATAGCCGGTTCATCAAGAAGCCTTTGGAGTTTGATGCCAAGCCCCTTTGGCAAGCCATCTCCGGTCGTGAGTTTTCTACTTTCAAGGAGTGCCATGCCTTGTACATTCATCATCCGGGTATTAGGTATTGGCACAATTTCGTCGCTAACACTTTGATTGCTAGAAAGGAAGCCAATCACTTGACCAAATTAGACTTTATCGACCTTGAGTCCTTTTTTAATGTTGGTGGGAAGTCCAAAAATGGGTACAATGTTCTTCAATTATTAATCAAGAGATGGTTGGACATTGAGAATGGGAAAGATGGCGCGGCTTTCATTGTTAATGGAGGCATGGTGACGAGATTGGCAAAGCATTTTAACCCGAATTTCAACAAAGATAACACTTAATATCGGTTAAAGGAACCTACCTTCTTGATATGAGAAATTTGATCCACTAATTTCAATGGTTCAAGCGTGAAAACTTAGACCATAAGTATGAGTGGCTCATCAAGGAAGCCAATTCGATTGTCTTACCAAGCAAGTTTTGTCGCATCTCCACCCACCGAACCAACTACCTTATTCCCGTTTCCGAAAGTGCCGAGCGCATCATCAAGCAACAACAAAATCTAAGTGAAAAACCCTCCTCCTCCATTGTTACACCACTGTATCCCTTTGCCTACGACGAGTTCAAACCGAGTGATGTTATGGTGGACAATGACTATTTGACGCAATTAATACAACATATGCATAAGGAAGCATACAATGATCGGGTGAATGCCTACTACGCCCAATATCCACCCCTTTTACATCTTGCTAGGCAAGGACTCCTTGATCCTTCGAGTTCTTTGCCAAATTGGGTGGATAGGAAAGTGTTCTTTCCTAATGCTTCTCAAGATGAAGAAAGGGATGATCGGGAAACAAGGAGAGAGGAGGATGTTGATTATGAGAGCGGGGAAGGTAGTGAGTCTTGCCATGATGATGATGATGATGAGGAAGAGCAAGGTTCTCATTCTAGTGAAAACGATGATGGTGAAGCCTCCGATTCCATGGAGGTAGATGATGATGATGATGTCGCGATGAGCGACAATTGATTATTGACAAAGTTTGAAGGAGGACATCACAATGTGGGATAGATGGCTTATACTAGTATTGACCTATTCCATTATGAGTCTCCTACCCCTCCTTTTGCTTTGTTTTTGTCTCATGTTTCTATGACTTGTATACTATTTAACTTGTATCATTTAGAGAGACACTTTGGACTCTTGGTAGTTTTGAGTTTGGAGTCCTAGAACCATTCAAAGAACTCCCACCTCGGTCACATTGAGGTGTTTATCTTTTTGCTCCCACTACAAAGAATCCAAAATGACAATTTTCGTTCATGCATTGCATTTCATGCCTTATGAATGAACTTCCCTTCTTTTTGCACTAGCAATAGTATTTTGTCCAGTTTGGGGAAGTTCACTTATAAGGATTGTGAGTTAATTCAAATTAGCTCTTCGAACAATAGAAAACATGCATCATATAGTTTAGCTTAGTTTGCATCTCTTGTATATATTTATCACATGTAGTTTTTATTTAGTGTGGAATCATACATCATTTCATATCATTGCATTTGCACAATTCCCTATTATTTTGTCCATTGGGGACAATGTCCATTCTAAGTGTGAGGATGGGGAATTCTAACACTTTCTAACACCTATTTCAAAAATGATAAAAATTTCAAAAATTTCAAAAATCCAAAAACATGTTCTTCCCTTTTGTAGTGTACTAGTGTAGAAATTTATATATTGTATATATTTGTTGTTTGTGTTCACTCTTATCACATTCGACCAACTACGCCACATTCGAGGCATGAGGAATATGAAGACCGCATAGTATGATCTTTCCAAACCTCCTTTTTCTTCTTATATGTTAATGACAATGTGGCTTCTTTTTGTTTGATGTGGTACAAACCAACGTGATTATAGGAGTTGCGTTTAGACTATATGGCATACTAGTGATAGTAGCATATATATTCGGTTGTATATAAGCTAGTTGCATCATGGCATGTAGTTGCATTTTAGGAAAATTTTTGTGAAAATGTCTAGTTGGGAAGCTTGGCAAGTGTGTATAGTCCCTTGTAGATAATTTTTCTCCTTGAGACTTTGTTTGCTAGAATGCCCTCAAGACACCCTAAGATGTGTCATACTAGTATCTTTTGACCCATGGACTAAGGCCTAGTCAAGAGTACCTTGTGGTGTGATAAATCCTTGGCTACCGTTTATTCCAAGGTGACCTTTGAAACCATGTAACCGCTCTTTCATTTCTATCATCATGTTTTGCCAACAAAAAGGGGAATGGGCACAATAATCTCCAATTTGAGTTCAAAGTACCAAAGTGAAAATCAAAAAGTTTGCAAATTGTATCAATGAAAAGAGGAGCAAAAATAGACTCATATGCTTCAATAAAAGTACCCTTGCTACAAAATGGGGTTACTTTGAAAATGTTCAAAAATAATGCAAGTCGAATTGCCAAGTATCAAATTGCCAAACATAAAAAATGGCAAAGAAATGTTTTCAAAAGTCAAATGCCACAAGAAATTGGGGAGAAAAATCAAAAGCAAACAACCATTGTGAAACTCAAAGCATATTGATCCCTTTTATCCATTGATGATCCTTTTGTAATACCCCATAATTTGATAAGTATTTATAAGAATAATTTATGTAATTCGAGTAATTAATTTAAAAGGTATTTAAGATAATAATTGCAATAAGAAGGAATAATATAATAAAATAATGAATGAGCCGGGAATAGTTATTTGGGTCATGTAGATGCTTTGGATTGTGTGCTCGGGTAACAATAATAATAATTATAATTATAATAGTATGTGTAATTGTATAATAATAATAATGAGTAATTGTATAATATTAATAATATAGTAAATTACATATTTCCTAATTAAATTCTTATAGCTTTAACCTACCTATATAAATAGATGGGAACATACAAGTTTAGACCTTATTCTTCATAAAAATCTAAGTAATTTATGAGGGAGGAGATATAGAAGAGAGAAGAAGGAGAATTAGATCTAATTATCGTCTCAAGGTAAGACCGTCTTATATTTAATGTATTGAGTTTGTAATTAAAATAACTCGCGTTGTAGACCACCGTAAGGTTAGCCGTGACCGTGACTATGACCATGGACCACCAAGGAGTGACTAGGACCCTTCGTTGACCATTGTTGATCACCGTGGTGGTGGTTGGAGGCGGGTTTTAGAGGCTACATGGTGAGGGTTATGCGGGTTTAAACAGGGGACTTCGACCCCAGTACGGACCCTTATTTGGACCCGACTTGAACTGGGCATGGTGAGGCTTGGACCAGGGGAGTGAGTCGACCATATTGGTTGGTGTTGGGGTGGTAAAGGTGGTGGTTTGTGGTTGTAGTGGTCGGAAAACGCGAAAAATAGGGGAATTGAGGTTGTGCGCATGGCCGTCTTAAGACGAGCACCGTGGCCGCGTTGTTGACTTTTCGGAGGAAAAGGAACCACCTGTGGGACCTTCATGTGTCAGTGGTGTCAATGGTGGTGGCCAGAGGTGGTAGGGGTGACTGTGGTGGCGCTGGTGATGGGTTTAAGATGCGATGGTGTTGGAGGAGTTAATTGTCGTGTTTTCGGTATTTTCGATGATGTGTGTGGTTGTTGCTACTAGGGCGTGGGTTGCTGGTGGTTGCGGCAAACTTTTCAGGTGGTTGGGACCTTGGATGGGTTGTCGCCGGTGGGGTCTCACGCTGGGACAGGTAGTAGATGTGGTTGTGTCGGGTTTGGGTAAATTAAACGGGTTGAATGGGGTATGTCTCGTGGGTGTTTGTATTGGGATAGCACGGGATGGTTCATGGGTTTGTGTAGTGAGTTGATTTGTTTATTTAATTATTGGGACGGGTTTTTACGTAATAAACTACACGGGAAATAATTAATATAATTAAGTTATAATGATTAAATGAATAATGAATAATTGGCAATATATATAAATAATAAATTATTTTATATAATAAGTTTAATTAGTAATTGTAATTATTATTATTTATTTAGGTGACAGAATTGTTGAGAAGCGTTATTTATTGGGATTACTATTTATTTGGATTGCTTATTGGATTTTCTGATTTGGTAGGAATTTCATACTCAACTCGGGTTTTATTGTTAAGTGAACGTATATTTAATTGTGACGGTTGATGAGATTAATGTTAATATTGTAATTTATCATTGAAGATAGAATATTTGTGTTTGCTAAGATGTCGGCTGAGCTGTATGACGGGATTGTTATTGAGTATTTGTTGTTGGTTATATTTGGTACAGAGAGTTGATTATTTAGTTGAGCATAACACAGAGGGTGTTACTGCCAATTGTGCATAACGAGTAATCGTTACTGCCAGATGTGCATAGTAAGTAATTACTGCTGCCAGAGATAGTTGTGCATAGTAAGTGATTACTACTGCCAGTTGTGCATAGTACGTAGGGTACTACTGCCAGTTGAGCATGGTATGAGAGTACCACTGCCAGTTGAGTTGAGCATAGCACGGTGTTAAGGGGGTTGTGCTACCGCCAGTGACGTAAGTGAGTTGTACGGATGAAGTGATGAGAATTTGAAGGATGCCTATTTTGGTTGGATTATTATTGTTGTTTGGTTATTCCTACTCAACCTCGTGGTTGACCGTGTATTCGTGAACACCTGTGATGAACCATAAATGGGGAGCAGATTTGCAGGTGCTAAAGATTAGCTGACTTGGGAGCTTATGGGATGCGTGATGACTTGGTCAGTCTACCTAGAAGTCTAGACCACATAGATTATTTAATCACTTTATTTATTTCCGCTGCGAGTTGTAATTATTTTATATTAAGTTTTAGTTGGTTAAGTTGTAATAAACCTGTAATCGCTAAGTTTTAATTTAAAGTACTTTGGTGAGTTGGACTTTGTTATTCATTGCCTCGGGAATTCGAGATGGTAACTCTCTCATTTACTTGGGAGGCCTAGCTAAAGGCTCCTGAATAAATTGAGGTGTTACAAAGTGGTATCAGAGCAAAACGATCCTCAGGCCTAACCAATGAATAATAATGAACTTAGGTTGTGTCTAAATAAAATGAACCCCGGGTAGAAACTGTTAGGAGCCCCTCTTAGTGCTGTTAAGGAGACGTCCTTAATTCGTACCCTGGCCCTTTCGGTTTTGAACCGGTTACCTTGAGAGATATTACAGTGTGGGGTAATTTAAAATGAATATTGTTTATTTTGTCTTAGGAGTTTTTGATTGCCTTGTTTGAATATTGTTTTCATTGATGACCGCGGTTACGGGGATGTAACCTTGCTTTTAAGGAGAGTGGAATGTGATATTTTAAGCATTGGTTGATTTGTATAAGCATGTGGTTATGAGAAAAGTATGTTAAAATGTATTTGAGAGGCGTAATTATGATTAACATGGGTAGTATTACGGAAGTTGCGTGAAATTGTGAAGAATGTGACTTGGTTGATTTCTTGTAATTTTATCCTTGATTGTTTTGGCAGCCATTTACTGCCTATTTAATATCCTTATATGACATTTTTATGCATGATAGCCTTGTGAGTTAAATTTCATATGCCGCTAGTTTCATGCTTTAATAAGTTAGGGTTTGGGAGAAATAAATAATTTAGTGGACAGTGGTCAGAATATCCCTGTACAGTTAAGTTTTCGACAAACGATTTTGTAAAATTTTTCATTTAATTTGTGTTTAATATTTTTGCTTAATTCTAACTCCAATGTTTAAAGGATTCATATATGTTTCTAAATTGATAAGCCACATTTCATGATAAAACTTTGACATTTAATAGTGATTTTTACAATTTGACATAAGTTTCTGACAAGTTGCTGTAAAATTGATGTTTCGATCAAATAAATTGTAAAATGCATTATAAATTGACCTTATGGGTTTTTGACTTGATTCTTTCTCTCATGAGTTGCTAACTCTCTGTATTTTCTGAAAAATATAAGTGCTCAAGAAGTAACTATGTTATTAATTATTAATGATTTTTGGAAGTTGTAACATGTTTTCTTAGTCTTGAAAAATGTAAGTTGTGCTAAAGTTTCTAAAGAACTGTTCTTATCTCTCTCACCTTGGCATTTTGATGTTGCGAATTATGTGAAGTAGAATAATATGTCTAGTGATATACAGAATGTATTGCCCTAAGCATATGAGATCCCATGAGAACCCTTTTCCCATGAGAACCATGAGAACCTCGGGTTCAGAACCTATGTACAAAAGGTTCAAAATCTTATACATTAGGTTCGGAATATTTGTACTAAATGTTCAGGGGTTTTTAGTGGCGTACAAAATTTAACCGCTGGCTAACTTCACAATCATAATTCATCTGCATTTCACTTATCTCAAAATCAACAAAAACAAAAATCTCATTCCTCCTAAAATATCTCAAAACTCCAATTTTCTACAAAATCAAACATACTAGGAGTCACAATGACACGTCCCACATACAAAAAATCAAATCAAGCAAACGCAATTCACAATCAAACTCAAAAGATTCAAAAGAAAAAAAATAAAGACTTTATGCTCGAACTCGGAAACGCATTAAAACTAGAGAGAAACTCTATATCATCAATCATACGAGTGATAAACTTTTGAAAACTCTCTTCTCGAAGTTTCATCGATAGCAAATTCACTTGATGCGCTGTCAGATTCAACCGTTACGTCGGCGGTTGCGGTTGTTGTTGCGGCACTTGGTGTTATTGCTGTTGTTGAATTGATCACCTCACATTTGGGCATCCATTTTTACTGCTGGTAGTGTTACAGTGACAAACTAATAGTAACTATTGTTTTTCTCTATTGTTTTTTTTTTTTTAATATTTGTTTTGGTGAATAGAGGGAAAGAAATTCAAGGAATTGTATCCGTTGATATAAATTTTAATTGGTTAATGGGTTGATTACTTCATTATGACTAAAAGAGAATAAAATAGGGAGATTATAGGGGTAAGTGCTTGATAATTTTTGTTTTGAGAAGAAACGAGATATAACATGTGAGTTTCTAACAAATTGTGATTTATTGCTATTATGATTTTTGGGTTAATTTTTTTTATGATTGGTGAAATGTTGATGAACTATGATTGTGAAGTCAACGAGTAATCTAGAATCTGGTGACCGGCAGCTAATGAACATTTGGTACAAAGTTTTTGAACCTCTGGTACTAAGTTTCCGAACATTTGGTACAAGGGTTCTGAACTCGAGGTTCTCACAGTTCTCATGGAAAGAGGGTTCTCATAGGATCCTTTATATATATATATATATATATATATATATATATATATATATATATATATATATATATAGAGAGAGAGAGAGAGAGATTGGATTTGGTGATTTTGGTTCTTATGGTGAAATGTGAGTTGGGGGAATCTCAACCATTAGATTAAATTAGAGATGAGTGGCCAAGATTAATCTTAGTTGTCATATAAAAGTATTGTTATTTAGTTTATTTTCTCTTTTTTCTAGTGCTACTCTTTTTTTTTTACTTTAATTTTTTATCTCTTTTTTTTTACCTCGTGTTATTATGCTTTTATTTACAACTTTGATTTTTTTTTTCTCTTATGTTTTTCTCTAATTTTCTCATTATGTTACCTTTTTTTCTTTTTCTTTTTGTACCAATTTTTTTTTGCTTGAATTTTTTTTCACTCTTATTTTTTTTTTACCTCGTGTTATTATCTTTGTTATTGTGCTTTTTTTTAACTTGATTTTTTAACGACTTTGATTTTTTTTCTTTTTTTTTTTTACCACATGTTATTGTCTTTGTTATTGTTATTCCATTTGTTATTGTGATGTTATTCTAACATTACTTTGATTTTTTTTACGACTTTGATTTTTTTTTCTTTTTTTTTACCACGTGTTATTGTGCTGTTATTCTACTGTTATTCCGCTGTTATTGTGATGTTATTCCGGTGTCACTTTGATTTTTTTACTATTTTGATTTTTTTTACTACTTTGATTTTTTTCTCTTTTTTTTACCGCGTGTTATTGTCTTTTTATTATTATTATTGTGATGTTATTCCGGTGCCACTTTGATTTTTTTACGACTTTGATTTTTTTTTACCACATGTTATTGTGCTGTTATTCTATTGTTATTCTTCTGTTATTGTGATGTTATTCCGGTGTCACTTTGATTTTTTTTTACTACTTTCATTTTTTTTCCTTTTTTTACCACGTGTTATTGTGCTGTTATTCTACTGTTATTCTGGTGTTATTGTGATGTTAATCCGGTGTCACTTTGATTTTTTTTACTACTTTGATTTTTTTACTCTTTTTTTACTACGTGTTATTGTGCTATTATTCTGGTGGTATTGTTATTCTGTTGTTATTGTGATGTTATTCCGGTGTCACTTTGATTTTTTTTCCCGTGTTATTGTGTTGTTATTGTAGTGTTATTTTGATGTTATTGTAGTGTTATTACAGTGTTATTCTAGTGTTATTCTTATGTTATTGTGGTGTTACTTACTAATCTATCAAATATCAAATAACAGCTTGTTTGGTACTCTTATGTTAAGCACCTTTAATATTTACTTGGTATTCAACATTTCTCTCAACATTTCTGTCCCCATTAATTCGATTTCCTAGCACCCACACTTGCTAAATAACAAATGGTAAAATTTGCCATGCTAAACTGTAAATTAAGTGCAGCACTTGTCTGATCAAAATATCAAGAACCCCTAGATAAGGTTTGATGAACCCGATATCAAAAATTGAAAACTTGTAAGGATTCAATTATGAATCTTGGTCTGCAACGAGGCATTTGGATTAGAGAACTTCAACTTGAGTCAATTAGTGACAATGATCTAACCCACATGGAACACTAGCAGTTAGTTAGCCCATCCTTTTTAGCTTGCTTCAAAGCTGTTTAATACTGACATTAGACAGTCACCTATGCGTAAAGTGGTTACTATTAGCACTATGATTAGCCTAGAATAACAACTTCAGACACATATTATATCTACGTCGTAAACTTCAATAAAGAGTTGGCATTGAATTTGGAGCTTCAAAAATCTGTTATACCCAAGTAATTTTATTTATAAATTGACAGCAAGATGGATAAAAGGATTTGGGGAACTTGATGCTTACATTTCAAAAGCGTTAAATATGAAAACAGGTCAATACCACACCCATGAATCGAATCCATGATTGTGTTATCAATCAGCATAAATCAATTCAAAGTAAAAACAAAGACCATGGTAAATAACCAATATTATATACCCCATTGTATCCGGTTATCAACATTCAGCATCTTGACTGTCGTATTCGGCGAGAAAACGAAGTACACTGCCCTCTTTGATTTTGTCTTTCTTCATGTGTAATTGTTTCTTCTCCACATTGAATGTTATTTTCGATTTAATCGACTTCTTTGTATCCACACCGAAATTTCTGTTGCCGGTACATCCGTTGCACCACCTACAACATCAAAAATCTTGCTCCTCTTGACAATGTCATATACGATTTTATCTCGTACTCAAGTCATAATCATCATCAGGAGAAAAGCGATTGCTAGTAGTCCTCTTGCTATGTCATGGCAAACATCTAAGTTATTCCAAGTGATCTAACATCTCATCTTTTAGACGGTTGGCCACCATTTTCCTCATCCAAAAAGCTCAACAAAAACACACTACTCAAACACAAACATAAGCTCAACAACGGCGGTATAGTTCGACTCCCAACCGAAATCATCACACAAATCTTGACTCGTCTTTCGAACCCTTATTTCGCTTCAATCCGTCTCTAAATCAAGGTACATTCACATCAAATCCCCCAATCTCATAAACTCCACACCACCAACCACCCTAACCACCACCGCCATGTCATCATCTCTCACACCACTTTCTCCTCTGCTGTCATTGGCGACCTCACCTTCTCCGTGATAGATCACCGTCTTAAACATATTAAGAAATAGGACGTGCTCAACTAATTTCCCGAACAACTACTTTCCTGAACTTTCCTGCAATACTTCCTATATAATTTCTAACTCCTTTATCAAAGTCGTAACAATTGGTGTGTGATAATCAGGCTACACCAACTAAACTATTATAAGTTCATTTTTTAATTTTTCATTTTGTGGGTTACGACAGCCCGATTAAACCTTTTCTCAACCAAACTCAACCCCTTAAAATCCCCATACGCCTCAATCCCAAATCCCATCATCCACAAATTCCCTAGTTTTACCGTCGGTTACAGAAATTGTTGTTTCAACCTCAATTGATCGCTGTTGAGAGTGAATTGGAGCTCACTGGAGTAATCAGAAGACGAAAATTATCCAAAATTTCCGTCGTTTTTTATTCGGGTTACAAAGAGAGTTGCAGCGAAGGCGGCGGCGGTGAGGGGAGAAGGATAGGGATATTAACAAAGGGGTTTCGCGACAGGATTAAGGGATTTTAGGGTAGAGGTGTGAAATGGAGTTTGTGAAATATGAGTCGCCATTGATGGAACTTGGTGAGGTAGCCAGGTAGGTGAGTTGAGTGACTATAATAAATTAAGGATATGGAAGCGAATGTCGGACGGAAGGTTTAATTAAAAATTCACTCCCAGCCGTTAGATTTCCCTTAAGCTAATGGTCTAGATTTTTCAAACTCACAACTCACCATAAGAAACAAACTCACGAGATCCCGCCTCTATATATATATATATATATAGGGGCGGGGTCAGGTGCGAACTGAAGTACGGTGCGAACTGTACGAACTAATTTAAAAAATTATCTTAGCAGCAATATAAAACTCATCGCTGACTTTTTCCCCTCCCTCCTCCTTTATTTATGTTTTTCCTCAACTCACTTAACTTTACATCTCCCTCATCCACCGCCACCATCCGTCGTAACTTCCCGGACGACCGCCGGAGACGGTACCATCCTTCGCTGGCAACGCAGAAAGCCCGCAAGCCGACGATCTTCTTTTGTGGCTCTTATTGTCGGCAACCAAGTTATGAATTTTCCGACAACTTCCATAAATTGCAGTTTTCGACTCTAAATTCTCCAATTACTTCGACGGTGCAATTAGTTTTCTGAAATCTTACTTCGTTTATTGTAAATCTCGCATTTCGATTGAATTTTTCAAAAAAAAATAGCACCGGTTGGTCTCGTGGTTTCGGATGGTGGCGGAGTTGGGGCGTGTCGAATCGGGTATTGCTGTGTACACGTAAGCTGCCAATCATTTGACGACCAAAGCAAGGTGAGATTTTGTTCTTAGGTAACTGAGAAAGAGCCTTATTATTTTCAATTACTCTGATTGGGTTTTTCTCTATGAAATATAAGCCTTACTGTTGTTCGTACGAGTTTGTTAGCTTGATGGTTCTTTTTTTCTGTCACAAAATCTCATTGAAGACGGCGATATCCGTCACAAGCTTGTGACGGATACCATTTCCTCTCACAAAATACTCATGAGAGGTGAGTGGGGATGCACATGGGGGGTGCCCCACCTTGTCCCCTCTCCCTTTTTGTGAGAGGTCACAAGCTTGTGACGGGATTAGCCCGTCACAAGCAAGACGCTTTGTTTTTCTTTATCCTGATGCCCATTCTCTTTTTCTGTTGGCTTCTCAATGTAGAATAATTTTAGGAGAACCATATACCTTGTCAAGCAACTACCAAATGTCACGTCAAGAGCAATTTCCTTCTCTAAAAAGATGAATCATATTCCTATCACGGATTATCACTTTCCGATTATAAATTGCAGAAAATACTTTGGCAAAATGATGGCAATCAGCGCAAATTCTAACACTATTGGCAACTCTTATTGTTGCCCCTGGAGGAGTTGAGAGAACTCCAAAAGCAATAGCTAGTTTTTTACTATGATAACAAATTGTTGTTTCTTTTTCTATAGCATTTAAGTTGTGCTATCTCCAAAAGCAATGGCTAGGTTTTATTAAGTAGTAATTAGTTTATGTAATCTAGTTATTTTGTTTTATAGTTAAGTGATTGATAGATTTGATGCCAGAGGTTGAGTGTTCTTGGTATTGGATGTAGTTGTGTGTGATAGAATTAATTGCGGGACATTACATTCTGGCATTCGGCGAATCGTTTGTAGAATCATAGTCGAGATTAATCGTAGAGGCTTGAAATGCTGAAGTTGTTAGCGCATTTGATATGATTTAGTGTAGTTTCATAGTTTTTTTATTTTGAACATTGACTGTAAGGCGCACTTGACTTGTAGCTTGAATGTGACAATGATCAAGTTTGTTGGCTTGATGGTTCGTGCTTGCATCGCTGGTTCTATGTGTATGGCGGTTGTTGGTTGTGATGTATTTTGATGAGAAATTTGTCAGTTACTTTATTCCTCAATCCTCATTTCTTTGTTCATTAGGAAGCCTTGTTTCTTCAGGTTCCGTGGCTAAGCAAGCCATTATTGTTGTAATTATGTTTGGAAAATTGGATTTTAATCTGGAATTTAAAACATGTTTGTACCATGGCGAGATGTCCTTGGTAGTTTTAAGGAGTTGTCGATTCCCCCCTTTGTATTGCTCACCCTTTTTACAAAATTCTCATTTTAGTAACATAACAAAATGTATGTATCTAATAATTTAAAGCGTATCTTGCAATTTAAAGAAATGTATCTAGTAACTCAAAGGAGTGTATCTAGCTAGTTTAAGGTGTGTATCTAGTCAGTTAAAGGAGTGTATCTAGCTAGTTTAAGGTGTGTATCTAGTCATTCAACTGAAAAGACAGAGGGTCCGATGGTGTATCGTTGGTGAGAGAGGAGGCTGCATAATTTAAGACGAAAGCAATATAGATGGTCGTTTTTTGAGTTTCTAGTGTAAGGAAGGTCAATGGCTTTGATCTAGCAGCGTAAGGTTAGCATTCAAGTAGTTGGTGGAGTTATTGGGTCTTGGTTAACATTCAAGGCTGCATAATTTATTAGGTTGCTTGTAATATTGTCTGATTTTTCAGTGTTATTTGCAATATATGGGACTTAATTAAAGTTGGCTAATGTTTGGACAAACTCTTATAACCAGCCACAATCTTTTTTTTCTCTTCCATGAAGGCATGTGTCTTAATCTTCATTTTTAATCAATGATTAATCTTGTTTTAAAAAATAAATAATCAACCTGCATCTCTTATATTCACTATTGAGTCCATTGTCAATGGAAACACGAACAGAACAAGTCTTATATTCACCATCGAGTCCATTGCAACTCTTGGATGCAGGATATTATTTTCAGATGCGACATGTTAAATGATTTGAGCACATAATGAGGTAATACCTCTGTGTGACAGGTACAAGGTGATGTCCATGCATCATGTGTATTACCAAAAGCTCATCCTACATATAAAAATGTGGTTCTGCCAAGTAAGAACCGAGAGGCCAGCTCGACGACACATAAGATTGAATTGCAGCAAAGGGCAGCAATTAAGATTTTGATTGAATTGCAGAAAAACTATGCAACTGTGGTGAAAAACATTAATTAGGATTTTGATTAAATTACACAAGTGTATTTGGTATTGGTGTGTAAATTTAATGTATCTAGTACTCCCTCCGGCTCCTAATTACTTTCCAAAATACAAAAATTGTACGATATAAGGAGTATAAATGTAAATAATAGGGACCATGTATATATCAATCTAGCAAAGTAAAGGTAAAAAAAAAAGTATCTGGCAAGGTAACAATATGTATCTAGTAAGGTAACGAAGTGTATTTAAATTGTCAGAAATGTGTATCTAGTAAGGTAAAGTAGTGTATCTAGCTTGTGTAAGATATGTATCTAGCAAAGTAAGGCAGTGTATCAAGCGAGGTGAATGAGTGTATCTAACTTGCGAGAGATGTGTATCTAGAAAGGTGAACGAGTGTATCTAGCAAAGTATATGAGTGTATCTAGATTGCTAGATATGTGAATCTAGCAAGATAAATGAGTGTATCTAGCAAGGTAAATACTTGTATGATTGTATCTAGCAATTTAAAGGAGTGTATCTAGTTTATCATAGATGTGTATCTTACCATATAAAAGAGTGTATCTAGCAATTTAAAGACATGTATCTAGTAATTTAAACGCCATATATGTGTATGTAACTATGTAAATAAGTGTATATAGCTACATTAAAATATGTGATACATTTCTTGCTTCATACATCAACCATGGATAATCATTGCGAATTACAATCTTTCGGACTCCGTTTTTAGATGAAAAGATATCCACTGGCTGAGAATCTTGAGATTATGCGTACCATCCCAATATATATCTTCCGGAATTAAAATATGAGTCATGAATGGGACCATTGTGATGGAAGAGTACACTGCTAATAATCCAGCTGCACTTTCCCCAATCAGAAGCCCTGGCTTCCGCACCCCAGAAATCAGCATCAAAGTTGAGTTTCTTTAGTAACAACCAAGCAGATCTCCATTGCTTAGACAACACGCTTGTCTGTGCTGCAATGCAAATTGGAAGGTGCTCAAGGATTTTATCGCACACAATATCCAGAACATTGCTAATAAAATCATGGCTTAGTTGAAATGATTTGGAACATGCGATGGACTACTGTAATATAAAGTATGACAAGTAATTTTTTACTGATTCACCCGAATTAAAAAGAATGCACATCGGTAAAAAATTAAAATTGAGTGTGAGGCCACTTACCTCCTCCATCAATAACAACTCAACCCCTGACCACCAGCAACCCAAGCTATCGCCGGTATCAATCCGGCCGGAATCAAGCCGGCACTCAGACGACGTTCATCGACAACTCGGACATCATCGAAATTTCACAAGGAGTGCAATTATATAATTAGTTTTTCGAAATAACTTTTATTTGTTAGTAAATCTAACATTTCGAAATTATATAATGTAGATCTAACATTTCACAGCCACCCGAGAGTGACGGAGACGATCGCGAAGACGATAAAGGGAATCAGAGGCTCGCCGAAAAATTTCTCGGATGGACGGAGTGATCGGGTGTTGCTGCCGGTGTTCGATGGTTGCAGTCGCCAGCGTCGGGAGGTGGTATATATGGGAGTGAGAGAGAGGATGAAAGGAGGTTAGCTTTGGAGTTGATGATGATAGTAAATGAGTACTCCGTACTTCAATAGGTAGTTTGGGTTTATTTTAGTTTAATCTAATTATTTTTATTTAGTTCGTATGTTCGCACCGAACTTTCAGTTCGCACAAGATCCTATTTCTATATATATATATATATAGGGTTTTTTGTCAGAAACTACCTTTTATTTAGGGTCATTTGTGAACAACTACCTTTCATTTTATTTTTGGCTTTCAACTACCTTTCATTTCTTCATTTTGCGAAAGATTACCACAAATCCACTCCCGGCGAAAAAAAGTCAACTTTCCGGCGTTGACTTGCTCTTTTCTCCCTTCTTCACACATATAACTCATATTTCTCCCTTTGTTCACCAACCAAAATTCGAAAAAAGCTTTTCTCCATGCCCAACACCTTATCAAAAGTTTGTTCAAAGTAATACCAACGCATCAACCATCTCAATCTCCATCTTCATCTCCGTCATCACCTGTACTACCACTTTCACCTTCACCCTTAAATTTCAACAACCTTATAGACTACTCATGATTCATCAACCTATTGTCCATCTAAGTCATATTAAAGTACCTTCTTTCTCTCTTCATGCTAAGATGGTGGGTATACGAAAACTAATGAGATAGTAGCACACAAGTGATTCTAAGAGTGAATCCATGATTATTTTCGAATAGTTAACACTAGGAGTTAATTTTCCGAACAAAGCGATAATAGATCATTATTTATTGTTGAAGAATTACTTACCATTACTTGCCATGTTAAGATTAATATCAATGATGCTTTTGTTTCGGCGATTATGACTTTGATTCGGGTAAGAGATAGACAAATTGAGGTGATTAATGTTGGATTTAATCAAATCTTTATCATCGATTATTAGGGTTATGAAGTAAAGAGTAAGATTCAACATGAAATGGTAAGTCAACTTTGGAAAGTTGACTTTTTTTGCCGAAAGTGGATTTTTGGTAGTCTTTCGCAAAATGAATAAATGAAAGGTAGTTGCAAGCCAAAAATAAAATGAAAGGTAGTTGTTCACAAATGACCCTAAATAAAAGGTAGTTTCTGACAAAAAACTCATATATATATATATATATATATATATATATATATATATATATATATATATATATATATATATATATTTTCATTCATGTTCAAATTAGATGTCCTTAGTAAGAAACAAACACGGAAGTAATAAATCTAAATTAATTCAAAGGTTGTAGTTATTTAATTTCCATTTAGTTAATTTTATTATATCATCAATCAATATTATGTTGGAAATAATAGTTGTCTTGTGTTACAATGTGTATTACATGTTTTGTGATGTTACAACGAATGGTTTGTGTATTCCTTTTGTTTGATATTCCAAATGTAACACCCCTGATTTTCGGCTAAATTAAAACTAACTTTTACATACAAAAATGGCCGAAATAGAAGGATATTATAATTAATATAAAAAGTCTCTTATTACAAATCTCTTTTAAAATTAAATAATACAAATTGAAATGAAAAACTTTTACAAAGCTTTCAATGAAATCTTCTCTTGAAATAAAAATCCTTTTGAACAGCAGCGGAAGTAACCTGAAAGCAAAACCAGAAGACAAAAAGGACTACCCCCATGACGAGTAGCCCCGAAGGGAGAAAACACGCCAGCCGGAAAGCTGAGTAACAGACAATACCTCAATATAAGCAGCTTAGTTTTGGTCATGGCGTGGAAACACAGACATATAGAAATAAAAATAAACACAGAGAATAATAAAAACACTCCCCGGTAACTCATCTCAAACTCAAACCAGCTCCATTATATTTCCATAATATATACACTCTCTAATCCCATAATTAACCAAGTCTGACTCATTACTCCATCTCAGTCATTACTCTGTCTCACTCATTACTCCGTCTCATAATATAATACTCCACAGTAATCAAGTATCGTATTCTTATCGTCGACCTAAGACAAGGACAAGGGGTGAGTGAACTAGCGGGATAAAACCGCGAAACAATATTTCCATCTCAATATCGATTCCAAACAGTATAACTAACTCAATAACCATGGTCACACTGGACCGTAAAATAAATCGGCTCAAAGGCCCCATAACTCATAACTCAATACCAATAACCAATTTCCATCTCAATTTCAATATCAATATCGTCAAAAGGTCCAATAATGAACCATGTTCAACACTTAGAGTAAATTTCTAAGCTACTCACCCACGAGTCGAAGTCAAAGAGTACAACAATTAAAACACAATACAAAAATCAATACTCTCAATCTCAAACCAATGTCAGTGATTAACCCATAACGATAGCATGCGCAATACTAACGATGCACTCAACATTAATAACAATCACACCATGATACTATTACCCAAATCTCACATACACTCAAATTATTTCAACTACACTAATCATTACCTTTTACTCACAATAATAATTCAATTCCACTATAAATCGACAAATCGTTCAAGTCAGTAACCCTTTTAATGCACACACACAATTCTAACACTTGTCTTTAACCCATATCTCAAATAGTTAACTTTAACGATATCAAATAAAATAGCTACTAGTATATAACATAATATATAAAACGACGGCAATTATCACATACCACCATTAATGATCTATTTATCACATGTAACATGTACGACAAACATAAATTCATACACCCCCGAACAATAATAATAATATTAGGATCGGTAGAATCGTGTTACCTTTATTTGAATTAGTCGAAACTGCTCAAAACCCAGAAATAAGGATCGGAGAACCCAAAATTGTTGAAAGAATAAAAGCGGCATAAAACAACTTGGGAAAGATAACAATTGTTCTAAAGACTTGAGAAACAAGATAATTATGGATGTTAAAATAAGTGTAATCATGATTATGAAACTTTTGGTGTACTAAGAAAAGTTGTCTGCTTGAAGTTATGCACTAAGGAGGCGCCGCACACCCAGTGAGAGGAATTAAGAGGGTATAAGAATTAATATAGGGTTTGGTTACAAAAACAATAGATACAATTGTCGGTTATTAGTAGAATACACATATAATCGTAAACTTAAGTGAAAGAATTTTGTGTTTAGCCCGTTTTAAATAATCCAACCGACTTTTTTAAAAGTAAAAATAATAAATTGACTTTTTAAAAGAAAAATAGTTAAAATAAATAAACAATAAAGTAAAATAGTAAAATATTTGAGCTATTACAATCTTTCCTCCTTAAAAGGAACTTCGTCCCGAAGTTTGAGATTAGAAATAAAAGAAAATATTACTTTCAAAATTTAAGTGGTATTACACCAAAACTTCGGGACGAAGTTTATTTTTAGGAGGGTAGAATGTGACACCTCATGTTTTGAGTTTATTTTGAGATTCATTTCTGTGTTCGACTTTAATTATCTCGTGATTCATCTTGATAAGTTGATATAGCTTGATAATAATAAATGGTTAACTATGTTGCAATGATCGTAAGCTGGAATGGTTAATTGTTTATAGAGGATGTTGTGATATTCCTGGGTGAACTTCGGGACGAAGTTCATTTTAAGGGGGAAAAACTGTAATACCCCGTAATTTGATAAGTATTTATAAGAATAATTTATGTAATTTGAGTAATTAATTTAAAAGGTATTTACAATAATAATTAAAATAAGACGGAATAATATAATAAAATAATAAATGAGTCGGGAATAGTTATTTGGGCCATGTAGATGCTTTGGATTGTGTGCTCGGGTTGCTCGAGTAACAATAATAATAATGATAATTATAATGTTAGAATTCATCAATCTCATTAATTTACATATTCATATATGTTCAAATTTATTTAGTCATAAAATAAATTCTAGATCTTATGCATGCAAACTAAAGCAAGATAAAAGAAGAAATCGTCAATCTTACATTGAGGTTTCGGGTATTAGAGCACCAACAAGATCACCTTCTTGTTAGTTCTTGAGCTTTCCTAATAATGGATGAACAAAAGGTCCAAAATAGAACCTCTCCCAAAAGTGAATACCCAATGAAACCTCTTAATAACTAATATTATTTGTACTAGAAATAATACAAGTCTTACTTAAAATTTGACACAAAATAATTTGTATTACTCTTGAATATTTCGGTCAAGAGAGGAATGATTTATGAGGTTTTTTTTTGTTTCTCTAAATCTTTCAAATTGTAGAGAGAATATTTTTCTTACACTAGAAAAAATGTTGTAAAATTGTGAATGAATAATTAGAGGAAAAACCCTCTATAATCCCCTTTGAAAACCGGTGGGGAGGGTGGAGGAGAGCCAATGCATGGGCTCATTTTCTTCCCAAGAAAAATAGACTTGCATGGCTACAAATAGGTGTATAATCATTTTGTTTTCCACTTAAACAATTAACACAATTTAAACATTATACTCCCTCCACTATTTCGGCACTTTTAACATAAAATGGATGGTCCATTTTATTTTGTCATTTTTCAATTGTAACATATGTGACATGTTACTTGATATGTGAAATTGTAATGTATTTTTAACATATTAAAAATTAACATACTCATAAATTTGTCATATACAATATCAACTAGTAATTCGTAATTACTTGTACCAAAACGGTTTATCAAATTATAAATTACAACGTCTTGTATTTATAATAAATTATTCATTCAATTTCAATTTCAATTGTTTCGTAAACAATAATTTTATCTAATTAATAAAACAATTCGATTACTTAGACCGTATCTAATTTAATCGAATTATAATAAGACACGTTAATCTCACTCACAAATCATCCGTCAATTTTAAGCAATTTAATTAACTCGTATCGGCATACGATTAATTAAATAATCAATTAAGAGTATTTCCCTATAGGTATGACCTAAGGGGATCAACTGATCACCACCGTCGCATGAGAGTAATGTCAAACTCTAGTCAGCCAATCATTACCGATATGTGTGGACCAGTTGACTGTAAAATATTACATCCCACATGTATTCTTAAAATGAGATTTAAACATGTGATCATCATGGTCAACAGTTGTGATCGCATTATTGTCGGAGGACACATATTCCAACAATCTCCCACTTGTCCTCGACAAGTGTGCGTCACCAATTCTCTTGTCCTATTACTATCTCCCACTCAATTCAAGGTGTCTTTCAGGTCGTACTTGCAAGTGATCATATCGAGAGTGGTTTCCTCGATCTGGAGAATAACTGATTGACCGGAATTATCTACCATAGATACCTTCCGAGCGTGGCCACGCATTTCCAGTTCATTACCCCTCGAGTGGCCCTGAGATATTGTTATAACCCTGACAAGGGGTGGACAACTCCTATCGCACTTATTCCCTTCGACTAGTCACATCCATCATAACCCAAAATATGCCCATTTGACCCCATTTACGAAGGTCGTAGTAACATAAATCAAAGTTAATCTGAAACTCTGCCACCTTAGGCGAACAGTCTTTAGTCAAAAGAATCGACTCATTAGAATACTATAGTAGCTCAAGCCACGACCAGGCTATATAAATTTGCCAGAACTCTATAAGCGGTCATTAGCCCGACAAAGTGCTCCTAACAGTCTGCCTATGTGATCGACTAGTCATCTCACTTGACTCCATTGCACATGAACTTGCCATCAATCGCATCACACTCTAGTCACTTCGAGACGTCACCTCATGTAAGTGACTATGGGTGAATACAATGCTAATCCGTGTTCACTTTAACGGGGTTCAATTGTCTCTACAACCCGTTTGGATGTAACAAAGTATAAGGTGAGTTAATAGTAACTCAAATGACAAATGTCGACATCACATTCGGGTAGTCAATACCATATTATTACCACCTTGTGATGTATATTGTAAGTGTGTAAACACTAGTCGTTTGCAAGATGAGTTTAACATACCATGTGTCCATGTGTTCAAACTCTTGAATTACATTTTCCTTTATTTTCATGTTTATGTTAGATAGCATGAATCTCACCAAGTATATATCTAGTTTCCCAAACTAGTTTTAGGTTCTTTACTTTGAAAGAACTTTCTTGTTGTTTATCACATAACAAACGAATTATGGTGGACGATATAACTTGCACTAGTGAAGTGTTCTTCCAACTCATAATGTACCAGGTATATGTTTTGTAGGATCTTGCAACAATTGTCAAGATGATTAGCCTAGCACTTCTCATAAGTTCTAGCACATTTGAAAATACTAGTTTTGAGTAACTTCTTACTATAGCCAAGTATCTTTTCAAACTTCTTATTTCTCCTTTTAGCTTAAATAGCTTAGGATTTTCATAAATCCTTACGCATTTTCGAACTTCAATATGTGCAACTTCTTGTCACATAACAGAGTGTTCTGTCAAACACTAAAATAGCTCATTAGTTCTTCTCGAGAATTCATGACAATTTTTCTATGGCTTACCAATGACTCATCATGCTCTTAAGCATATGATTCATTATAGGACATGTGCATGATTATTCTAATGGCGGAAACATTAGTAATCTTTAGTCATGTGATCAACCATTCTTAGGTTCAATGAATGCCCATGACTGCTTATGGTAATTCCATTTTCATCGATATGAACAACCTACATTTCATGTTGATATGATGTGCATATCTTAATGCCTATCCAACATCCCATGATGCGATTAGATTCATCTTAGTCCATTTTCATCCAGAATTGAAAACTCAAATACTTCTTTGTGAAAGATAGTACTAGCTCGTCATTCTCAATGAGTAATGAGTTATAAATTTTACAAGATGATAGCTCCCACTAAATTTCATGTCTTCACATGATAATTTCAAACTCCCACTCAATTCCGCATGTTTCGTATTTGACTACTCAATTGAAACATTTCAAGAATTGAAATACATTTTGCTTTGCCAAGTTATTAAGATTAAAACCATATATGTTCCCAACATATCCTTTCAAATACCCTTTTTGAAAAGGTTTCTATCTTAAACTTATGGAAAGAGATTTTAATCTCTAACTCATTCATTTTTATAATGATGCGTAGCAATGTCATTATTTAATACACGTCCTTCTCAAAATACCCTTTTCGGAAGAAGGTTTAACCATTTCATTTTCATAATGAGGTTAAGTAATGACACTAGCGTGGTTAACAATTAACTTAGCTCTTGTAGACATCGGCATATCTTTCTTTGCAACTTTTAGTCATAAATCTCATTTATTTTCAAGGATGCAACATTGTTTCATTTAGGCTCTTAAGTAAATATCAATATTGAAACTCTATTTATATCTAGGTCATAAACTAGCAAGAGACTTTTCTTTAGTCATTTTCTTTCAAAACTTTCTTTTGGTCTCCTCGTGTAGTTATCTTAAGAACATATTCTTTTGATTACTTCACTTGGTCTCTTTTGTCATGTAGATCTCATCTATTCGAGACCATAGATCTTATCTATTCAAGTATACTATCTATATTGGTATACAAATCATTCTTTCTTTCGTAGATCTCATTTACTCAAGCATACAAATTATTCTTTGTATTCTTTGTGTCTTCATTTTTCTCCCACTCTATCTTTAGAATAAATACACTAGATATTTAAAGATAGCATATGAGACACAAATAATGATTTTGAAGTAGAAGGAGGACAATCTCATAGATTGACTAATAGATTTTATATTTGATGAGTGTACTTGGTAATTTACATTCCTTTAGAAGAGTTCATCAACTTAACATCACTTTATAATTGATCATACACAAGCCTTAAGCTTGTGGACATATAATGAATCCCATCATTATAGTTGTCTATTGGATCATTTTAAGTAGATGATCATATGTTTCTATGTGCAAGCATATAAAGACGAATTTTTTAGAACAACCAAATACAATAAAAGAGATGACTTGGGTTGCAAGCCAAGTCACTATAATCCAAAATACAACGATTGTTTAGAAAGGATCAACTATTTCCATGTCGAACACGGAAATCAAAATAGTTCTAAAATTCATAACATTAAAATAAAGACAATAATAAAGGCCAAACTTCATTGGTAGCTACACCTAGCTCCTTCATGATTTCTCAAGGTTGCTTCTCTTTTCCCTTGTCTTTGCTTGGAGGAGGCCCTATTTACAATAAAAAGGGGATACATTATCATAACTTTGTATCAAAATACCATAGTTGAATTAGAAACATAAAAGAAAGGATAGTCATTTACCTACTGAAGTGATCTTTCCAGCTTTGATGTCACCAAGATACTTGGAACAATTTCCTCTTCCAATGTCCAACACCATTACAATAATGGCATTTATCAAGAGGACTCTTCTTGGTTTTGGAAGTGCTAGCTTCAAAAGTCTTTGCCTTGGTGGATATGGGAGCTTGCCTCTTACCCTTTTTCCCATTCTTCTTGAACTTCCCCTTGCTCTTAGTGCTTATATTGAGCACATCCTTAGGTGGGTTAACATTTAGCCCCATGTCTCTTTCGGCTTGCACAAGTAACTTGTGCAACTCTTCAAGAGACACGTCCTTGTCTTGCATATTGAAATTCACCCGGAATTGTACATATGCTTTGACTTTGGATAAGGAGTGAAGAATCCTATCAACAATGAGCTCCTTGGGGATTTCAACCTTTTGAAGTTTCAATGTCTCGACTAGCTCCAACAATTTGAGCACGTAAGGGCTAACCTTTTGGCCCTCCTTGAAATTGAGATCAAAGAATGCCGAGACCGCCTCATATTGGACGATCCTCGGTGTTTGTGAGAACATTGTCACAAGTTTGGAATAGATTTCATTAGCGTTGCCCATTTTAAAGGCTCTCCTTTGGAGATCCGCCTCCATAGCAAAAATCAACACATTTTTCATAGCGGCGGACTCTTTGTGGTAAGCCTCATATGCTTCCCTAGTGGCGGCACTCGACCTAGCATTAGGTTCGGGTGGAGAGGCCTCAGTGAGGTAACGAAGCTTGTCGTCACCTTGAGCGGCTAATTTGAGTTGGGCATCCCAATCGGAGAAATTTGACCCATTCTTTTCAAGTTTACAACGATCCATGAAGGATCGGAGCCATGAAACATTAGTGAGAGGTGTGGCGTTGGTGTTTGGTGCGGCCATTTGTGATGAGAAATAAAAGTGGTCTACAAAACAAAATAGAAGGAATAAAACACTTGTCGTTTTCAAAATAATAATAATAAAACTTGTAAATTTTAATTTAAACAAGTTTTACTGCATTTATCTAGTGACCTCTACCTAACTTGATAAATGATTCCAAGATCCAAATTCATATTAATTTGGGCACGGTAGGGCCGATTCATCCCTTATCAATATAACTCGGTGGATTAACGCTTTAATCGATTCTACTTTTAGAACTCTTGGTCAATAAAATTACATTAGTATTTATCTTTAGCCCAAAACACATCCGGCAATGGTCGAGAATACTTTTGTTGAGTTCAACCCAAAATTTCGAATAAATGTGTCCATGATCCAAATCCACATCAACTTGGGCACGGTAGGGCCGATTCATCCCTTATCAACATGAATTCGGTGGATAGACATTTATCACCCACTTCCCCTACGTAACAAGGTTTGTACCCCGGTAGGGCCGAGTGCACTCCCTCATGAAATAGGTTTTCATGGTTTCTACTTTTTGGTAAGGCTAAGTCTCAATTGTTTATTTTAGCGAGAGGTCATGTCAATTTATTATCTATCACATTTTAAGTGAACTAAAGCGGTGAACTACGATAATTCTAATTGACACGGTCGATAAACTAGATTTAAAATGCATGTTTAGTTATGGCGATTTAGCGATGCATGCAACATATAAATAAAATGCAAAACATAAAAATAAAATCCTAGTATGGCCTTCCTAAAATAGTAAATCTAATAAACTATTAAAAATTCGGAAACCAACTCCTTTGGTCCCTTGAACTTCGGTCTTGGCACGCATTTCAAGGCAACACTTTCTTTGATGGATCGCCTTCTCGGATGGCACCGTCTTCAAGGAACTCCGGAATAAATAAATTACAAATGAATTACATAATTTCCTATTATACATTTGTAATAAAATAAAATAAATCTATTAAATTACAAAACGGTGATACGATATCACAATAATTACAACCGAATCGATATTCCCATACATTTTGGGTAATACCAATTAAAACTAAGGCCATAATAAGTAAAATTACATAATTCAAAAATTACATAAAATTAAAATATGACAATCATAAATAAAATGAAGCATTATAATATGTATGAACATGCTAGATTTTATGCTAAGTCGCCTTTTAAGAGCCAATATCATATATTAATCGGGTTTTACGGATTTGCGTGATTTAACTTATTAAAATCACAATAATTACATAAATTCATATTTATGTACAAGTTAATTAACCTAACCATCTTAGGACTCAAAAATTAGTCTCCACTAACATTTTGAAAATAATTAAACTTGATTTCTTAATATTGTTCATAAATGGACCTAAAAATAAAAAATTATGCTATAAACTTCAAATTAAATTATAAAAATTTCAAATAATTTCAAAATTTGAAATTTAAACTCATGAACATTCTGGAAAAATACCATGACATTCATAATGTTCAAAACTTAGGTTAAAAATTTCGAAAAATTATCGGGAAAAACAATGTTGCGGTTTATCGGTTTTAATAATTATGACCATAAAATATGAGAAAAATTATTTTTATCAACTTTTCACTTTTAGATCTGAAATATATGATAAAATTCAACATGTGACGCTTTTCCTTTAGTCATGAAGTATGTTTTAGCATTATTACTAATTATAGTCACTATTTATGTGATTTTTCATCAAAAATTCATAAATCATGCATAAAGACTTCATTATAGCCAAATATTTTACACACATCTTGTAAAATTGCATGTGACAACATACTAAATTTCTATGACCAGATTTGAAATATAACTAATATTAACCTATTTACCCATTTAAATACGATTTTAACTTGACAAATCCATATTTCGAGCAAAATAACTCATTTTACCATGAAAATTTCAGGCCATCAGTAGATAATATATGTGAAAACATATCCAAAAACCACTGAAAAATTCGAAGTTTAGCTATTTTTCGTCCAAAAATGACATTTTTATCATAAAAATCACATTTTAATGCCAATATTATATAAAATGAAAAATAAAATCCATAAATAAACCAAAAATTCCTAAAAATCACTTAGAACCAGAAACTTTTAACATGCAAAGTTATTTTTAGGTTTATCTTCATAAATCCAAATTAATTAGTTTTGTATGTTAATCTTATAACTCGGAAAAACTATAAACCAATTTGCATGCAAACAACCTAAGGCTCTGATACCGCTTGTTAGAATTCATCAATATCATTAATTTACATATTCATATATGTTCAAATTTATTTAGTCATAAAATAAATTCTAGATCTTAAACATGCAAACTAAAGCAGGATAAAAGAAGAAATCGTCAATCTTGCATTGAGGTTTCGGGTATTAGGGCACCAACAAGATCACCTTCTTGTTTGTTCTTGAGGTTTCCTAATAATGGATGAACAAAAGGTCCAAAATAGAACCTCTCGCAAAAGTGAATACCCAAGGAAACCTCTTAATAACTAATATTATTTTGTACTAGAAATAATAAAAGTCTTACTTAAAATTTGACACAAAATACTTTGTATTACTCTGGAATATTTCGGTCAAGAGAGGAATGATTTATGAGGTGTTTTTTTGTTTCTCTAAATCTTTCAAATTGTAGAGAGAATATTTTTCTTACACTAGAAAAAATGTTGTAAAATTGTGAATGAATAATTAGAGGAAAAACCCTCTATAATCCCCTTTGAAAACCGGTGGGGAGGGTGGAGGAGAGCCAATGCATGGGCTCATTTTCTTCCCAAGAAAAATAGACTTGCATGGCTACAAATAGGTGTGTAATTGTGACATATGTGACATGTTACTTGACATGTGAAATTGTAATGTATTTTTAACATATTAAAAATCAACATACTCATAAATATGTCATATACAATATCAACTAGTAATTCATAATTACTTGTACCAAAACGGTTTATCAAATTATAAATTACAACGTCTTGTAATTATAATAAATCATTCATTCAATTTCAATTTCAATTGTTTCGTAAACAATAATTTTATCTAAGTAATAAAACAATTCGATTACTTAGACCGTATCTAATTTAATTGAATTATAATAAGACACGTTAATCTCACTCACAAATAATCCGTCAATTTTAAGCAATGTAATTAACTCGTATCGGCATACAATTAATTAAATAATCAATTAAGAGTATTTCCCTATAAGTATGACCTAAGGGGATCAACTGATCACCACCGTCGCACGACAGTAATGTCAAACTCTAGTCAGCCAATCATTACCGATATGTGTGGACCAGTTGACTGTAAAATATTACATCCCACATGTATTCTTAAAATGAGATTTAAACATGTGATCATCATGGTCAACAATTGTGATCGCATTATTGTCGGAGGACACATATTCCAACATATAATAGTATGTGTCATTGTATAATAATAATAATAAGAGTAATTGTATAATATTAATAATATAGTAACATATTTCCTAATTAAATTCTTATAGCCTTAACCTAACTATATAAATAGATGGGAACATACAACTTTAGACCTTATTCTTCATAAAAATCTGAATAATTTATAAAGGAGGAGATATAGACGAGAGAAGAAGGAGAATTAGATCTAATTATCGTCTCAAGGTAAGACCGTCTTATATTTAATGTATTGAGTTTGTAATTAAAATAACTCGCGTTGTAGACCACTGTAAGGTTAGCCGTGATCGTGACTATGACCATGGACCACCAGGGAGTGACTAGGACCCTTCGTTGACCGTTTTTGATCACCGTGGTAGTGGTTGGAGGCGGGTTTTAGAGGCTACATGGTGAGGGTTATGCGGGTTTAAACAGGGGACTTCGATCCCAGTACGGACCCTTATTTGGACCTGACTTGAACTGGACATGGTGAGGCTTGGACCAGGGGAGTGATTCGACCATATTGGTGGGTGTTAGGGTGGTAAAGGTGGTGCTTTGTGGTGGTAGTGGTCGAAAAACGCGAAAAACAGGGGAATTGAGGTTGTGCGCGTGGTCGTCTTTAGACGAGCACCGTGGCCGCGTTGTAGACTTTTCGGGGGAAAAGGAACCACCTTTGGGACCTTAATGTGGCAGTGGTGTCAATGGTGGTGGTCGGAGGTGGTAGGGGTGACTGTGGTGGCGCTGGTGACGGGTTTAAGATGCGGTGGTGTTGGAGAAGATAATTGTCGGGTTTTCGGTATTTTCGATGATGTGTGTGGTTGTTGCTGGTAGGGCGTGGGTTGTAGGGACCTTGGCTGGGTTGTCGGCGGTGGGGTATCACGGTGGAGCAGGTAGTAGAGGTGGTTGTGTCGGGTTTGGGTAAATTAAACGGGTTGAATGGGGTGTGTGTCGTGGGTGTTTGTATTGGGATAGCACGGGTTGGTTTATGGGTTTGTGTAGTGAGTTGATTTGTTTATTTAATTATTGGGACAGGTTTTTACGTAATAAACTACACGGAAAATAATTAATATAAGGGATATTCTACATGGTACCCCTCAATTTTTTGACTTTCTACATGGTACCCCTACACTTTTTAAAACATACATGGTACCCCTAGTTGTTGTCATTAACACTAAGTGTACCCCTAAACTTTATTTTCCATCAATTAAAGTTAGTTTTAGACGTTAGGTAATAACTTGGACGCGTAACCAAACTTGTCATTTATTAGACTCAATATCCATCTCGATCCTAATATTTATTGATGTATAAGGGCTAAAAAAAATTTGACGGCAAATTTATTGATTCCTTGCCAAATTATCACGTCCAAAGATGGATATTGAGCCTAATAGAGTCCTTATGTCATGGGATGATAAATGACAAGCTTGGTTACGCGTCCAAGTAATCACTTAATGCCTAAAATTGAGTTTAATTGACGGAAAATAAAGTTTAGGCGTACACTTAGTGATAACGACAACAATTAGGGGTACCATGTATGTTTTAAAAAGTGTAGGGGTATTACGTAGAAAGTCAAAAAATTGAGGGGTACCATGTAGAATATCCCTTAATATAATTAAGTTATAATGATGAAATGAATAATGAATAATTAGCTATATATATAAATAATAAATTGTTTTATATAATTAGTTTAATTAGTAATTGTAATTATTATTATTTATTTAGGTGACAGAATTGTTGAGAAGCGTTATTTATTGGGATTGCTATTTATTTGGATTGCTTATTGGATTTGCTGATCAGGTAGGAATTTCATACTCAACTCGGGTTTTATTGTTAAGTGAACGTATATTTAATTGTGACGGTTGATGAGATTAATGTTAATATTGTGATTTATCATTGGAGATAGAATATTTGTGTTTGCTAAGATGTCGGCTGAGCTGTATGACGGGATTGTTATTGAGTATTTGTTGTTGGTTATATTTGGTACGAAGAGTTGATTATTCAGTTGAGCATAACACGGAGGGTGTTACTGCCAGTTGTGCATAGCGAGTAATCGTTACTGCCAGATGTGCATAGTAAGTAAATACTACTGCCATAGATAGTTATGCATAGTAAGTGATTACTACTGCCTGTTGTGCATAGTACGTAGGGTACTACTGCCAGTTGAGCATGGTATGAGAGTACCACTGCCAGTTGAGTTGAGCATAGCATGGTGTTAAGGGGGTTGTGCTACCGCCAGTGACGTAAGTGAGTTGTACGGATGAAGTGATGAGAATTTGAAGGATGCCTACTTTGGTTGAATTATTATTGTTGTTTGGTTATTCCTACTCAACCTCGTGGTTGACCGTGTATTCGTGAACACCTGTGATGAACCATAAATGGGGAGCAGATTTGCAGGTGCTAAAGATTAGCTGACTTGGGAGCTTATGGGATGCGTGAGGACTTGGCCAGTCTACCTAGAAGTCTAGACCACATAGATTATTTAATCACTTTCTTTATTTCCGATGCGAGTTGTAATTATTTTATATTAAGTTTTAGTTGGTTAAGTTGTAATAAACCTGTAATCGCTAAATTTTAATTTAAAGTACGTTGGTGAGTTGGACTTTGTTATTCACTGCCTCGGGAAACCGAGATGGTAACTCTCTCATTTACTTGGGAGGCCTAGCTAAAGGCTCCTGAATAAATGGGGGTGTTACACCTTTCTTTGTTGCATGGTGGAGAGGGGACGACCCTTCTTCTTGTCTAGGCAAGAGGGGGAATTCCGCGATCCTACAATGTTTCTAACACCATAGGGTGTCTACTCTTGACGAAAGCATTTAGCGATTGTGGACGAAAGTACCCTAGTTTACACAACTTGGAGGTGATTTGTTGGTATCTGTTTAGACTTAGTAGCTTGGAGAAATAATATCTACAATGGAATGTGTACCCTTAGATTGCTTCCCCTTTAGATAATTTCCGCCACTTAGATGAGGAAAGTGGTTATTCTTTTTGTAGATGCATCCCATACTTGATCTTGTGTGCTTAAATGATAGGATGCATCGCCATTTTGGCAAGCCCCACCTTGCCTTGCAAGAAGGCACCTTAACTCATAGGTGTCTTCTTGTGAGTTGAAGGGGCAGAGTGAGACCCGCTAATTGTCTCACATCGGCAAGTATTAATAATAAGGGTCATAATTCTAGTCACCTCTTTACTCGGGACGAGCAAAGGTTCGGTTTAGGGATATTTGATGTGACTCATATTTGTGCACATTTAGTCCCCGAACTAGCCTCGTTCCTATGCTTTCTAGTGCTTATTAGGGTCGTTTCTTATCTTTAGTTCCCTACTTTGCATATTCTTTGAGGTTTTGTGTCCTTGGTAGGAGAGGATTCCTAGCCTTGCATTTATGGAGCAAAGTGGAGCTAAATGGAGTGCATCTAATGACCAAGCATCATTGAGGAGACCAATACTAAAGGCCTAAGTGAATAAATCAAGTAGAATGGGCAATGATGAAGACCCCCACGACCCCTTAACGATCCCCACGGATCCTTAGGCAGTCAAAAGAAGAAGAAGAAAAGTTGATCAAGGATCTGGGCGTCCCGGTCGAGTGCTATCTAGTCAGTGATTTATCATCGAGTGGGAGGGGCACTCGGTCGAGTGCTGTCTAGTCGACCGAGTTCCTCTCTTCACTTAGCCGAGTACACTACATAAGGGCTATTTACTCATGCTACTCACACAAGTCCTGTAATACCCGTAATTTAATAATAATTTATGAGAATAATTTATGTAATTTAAATAATTAATTAATGGCATTTTTAATAATAATTGCAAATAAGACGTTAATTAAATAATAAAGTAAGTAGGCATGTCGGGAATTGGGCTTAGATAGTAATAAGGCTTTGGGCCGTGTGAAATAGATATGGGCTGATTATATTAGGCCTGGTATGAGTGGTAGTCGGGATTTAAAGCGGGATTTAATAATAAAATAATAAGTATAATAATTTTATGGTAATTCCTATAAAAATTGGAATAAGGCAATGGTTCCTAATTTGCCTCATATACTCCCTAAACCTACACTATAAATACATAATAATCTGAAAAGTAATTCATAAAAGAAGAGAAGGAGATTTAGAAGACGGAAGAGCAATTAGCGATAAATGGTAAGATCGTCTCACAATTTCTTTATAAACTAATTAAACTATGCATATTGACCGAGTGGTTTGACCACCTTAGCAAACACCTATCGGCTGTGACCTTGGCCAAAGGGGGACCTCGGAACACCGTGGCTTGGCTGGACCCTTCTCTGACCGTCGACGACCAACGAAGGGTGGGGTAATTGGGGTGCTTTACCGGGGTGGTTTAAGGGAGTGCCGGGTTGATCGAACACGGGTTTTGAAGCCTCTAATGGATGAGTTTTGACCTGTGCATGAGGGGGTTATGATGGGGGAAGGTAGTCGACCATATTGGTGGCATCGGAGTAGCGGCAGGTGGCGGTTGGTGACGGTGGTGACGGAAAACAGGGGGTAAATAGGGGAATTGTTGTGCCCATCTTAAGACGAATTTCGTGTCCATACTTGCGACTGTACCGGGCAAAGGGGACCAACCCTGGAGTCATTGTGGGACAGTGGTGTCAACGGTGGTGGCCAGAGGTGGTAATGGTGGCTGTGGTGGTTTTGGCGAGGGGTTCTTTACACGATGTTGGGTGTTGTTGAAGTCGGGTTTTCGGAAGGGAGTTGTTATCAGTGTCGTGTGATTAGGGCGTGCTGGTGGCAGTAGTGTGAGGTGGTGTTGGTGGTGTTTGGGTCGTGGTTGGGCAGCAGGTGGTGGTGGCTCGTGGTGGGGGCAGGAGGATGAGGTGTTGATGTTGATTAAGAGGGTTGAAACACGGGTTTGTGGGGTGTGTTGGACACGGTTTCTAAAACCGTGTATATGGGTGGTGTTGGGTGTTTCACGTATTATCATGGGGTTTGGGTTTTGTAATTGGGTTGACTTGTTTAATTATTAAGACGGGTTTTTACATAATAATAATTTGTACGGGAAATAATTAATATAATTAAATTAAATTTGAAGAATAAATAAATAATTTGAATGATAATTAATAATAGATTGTAATAATTAATAATTGATGGAAATTATAATATTTATGTTAGGTGACGATTTGTGAAGAAATTATAATCGGGTTCGGATTGCTTTATTTATTTGGATCGCTTGAGCTGCTTATTTGGAATTTCTTGCCAGGTAGGGATAAATCCTACTCAACTCTTATTCGATGATATTTGGTATAATGAATGGTTTATGTTAATGTGGAATTGATCATATGTCTATTGTGTTGGTTGATATTATCGTAATTGTTAGAAGGGAGAATTATATTGCATTGTGATGGTTGATATTATCGTATTTGTTGGAAGGGACAATTGTATTGCATTGTGTCGGTTGATATTAATAATTGTGATGAGGTGAATTAAATTGTTATCGTTTATTGTGAATGTGAAAATTGTGAAAAGTTGTGCGACAATCAGATGTACGTTGTTGAGGGAGTTTGTACTCTGGGGTGATGGTGATATGTACATTGTGAGGGAGGGGTACTATTACATGATGGCGGTACATTGTTAAGGGAGGGGTACCAAAGGAATGTGAGCACGTTGTTAAAGGAGGTGTGCTAAGTCATGGAAAGGAGCACGTTGTCAGGGAGTTGTGCTATGTGAATGGAAATTGGATTGCCTATCGTATGTTCTTGTTGTTAGTGTTTTTTCCTACTCAACCTCGTGGTTGACCGTGTATTCGTGAACACCTGTGATGAACCGTTTTATGGGGAGCAGGTTGATTTGACAGGTACTAATGATTAGCTGACTTGGGAGCTTATGGGAATGCGTGAGGACTTAGCCGGTCTACCTAGAAGTCTAGACCACATAGATGATTTAATCACTTTATTTATTTCCGCTGCGAGTTGTAATTATTTTATATTAAGTTTTAGTTGGTTAAGTTGTAATAAGCATGTAATCGCTAAGTTTTAATTTAAAGTACTTTGGTGAGTTGGACTTTGTTATTCACTGCCTCGGGAAACCGAGTTGGTAACAGTCCTATTTATTTGGGAATGTCTAGCTAAAGGCTCCTGAATAAATGGGGGTGTTACAAAGTGGTATCAGAGCAAAACGATCCTCAAGCCTAACCAATGAACTTAATAATGAATATAGGATGTGTCTAATAAAATGAACCCGGGTAAAAACTATTAGGAGCCCCTCTTAGTGCGGTTAAGAAGGATCCCTTAATCCGTACCCTGGCCCTTCCAGTTTTGAACCAGTTACCTTGAGAGATATTACAGTGTGGGGTAATTTAAATTGAATATCGTTTATTTTGTCTTAGGAATTTTTTTTGCCTTAATTGAGTATTGTTTTCTTTGATGACTGCGGTTACGGGGACGTAACCTTGCTTTTAAGGTGATCGGAATGTGATATGATTTTATGCATTGTTATAAGCATGTGGATATGAGAAATGTATGTTGGCATGTATGTGGGAGGCGTAATTATGATTAACATGTGAAGTATTGCGGAAATTGCGTGAAATTGTCGAGAATGTGATTTGGTCGAATTCTCGAAATTTTTACCTTGATTGCTTTGACTGCCATTTAGTTTCTGTTTTATATCCTTGAACGAAATTTTTATGTATCATAGCATTGTGAGTTAGATTTTATAGGCCGCTGGTCTCATGCTTAAATAATGTACCGTTTAGGAGAAATAAATATTTTAGTAGACAGTGGTTAGAATATTCCTGTACAGTTATGTTTTCGTACCATGTTTTTGTAAAAATTGCCATTTAAAATTTACTTATTGTTTAGGTATGATTCCAACTTCACTATTTAAAAGATTTGTATATGTTTCTAAATTGATAAGTCACGTTGCAAGATAATATTTTAACATTTTATAGTGATTTTTGCAAGTTGACCAAAGTTTCTGACAAGTTGCTGTAAAATTTTTGTTTCGACCAAATAATGTGTAAAATGCATTATAAATTGATCTTATGAGGTTTTGACTTGATTCTTTCTCTCATAAATTTTTAACTCTCTGTGTTTTCTAAAAATTATAAGTTCTCAAGAAGTAATTATGTTATTGTTTATTAATGATTTTTGAAAGTTGTAACATGTTTCCTTATCCTTGAAATATAAGTTTATGTCAAAATTTTAAAGAAATTGTTTTCGCATCTTTTTCACCTTGATGTTTTAATGTTGTAAAGTAGCATAATATGTCTAGCAATATGCGGAATGTGCTGCCCTAAACCTATATATTTATATTAGTTGCATCAATGTTTAAGTTAGAGGTCGTTAGTAAGAAATAAACGCGCAAGTAATAAAAAAAAAGGGAGTTATTAATTTAAAGATTGTTGTTATTCATTTATTCATCAGTTGATGTCGTGTTAAAGATAATAGTTGTCTTATGTGTATTACATGTTTTTTTTTGTGATGTTACAATAAATAGTTTGTTTATTCCTGTTGTTTGATATCCCGAACTTCGAGGAAGAAATTTATTTTTAGGGGGAAGGAATGTAATACTACAAATGTTTTGAGTTATTATTGTGATATCTTGTGGTAAGATTGGCGTGATTGATAATCATAAATGGATAATTGTGTTATCATAAGTTGGATTGTGCTCGGTTGTGTGAATGTTTATAAATGTTGTTGTAGTAGTTATGAGCGAACTTCGGGACGAAGTTCATTTTAAGAGGGGAAGACTGTAATACCCGTAATTTAATAATATTTTTTGAGAATAATTTATGTAATTTAAATAATTAATTAATGGCATTTTTAATAATAATTGCAACTAAGACGTTAATTAAATAATAAAGTAAATAGGCAACTCGAGAATTGGGCTTAGCTAGTAATATGGCCTTGGGCCGTGTGAAATAGATATGGGTTGATTATATTAGGTCTGGTATGAGTGGTAGTCGGGATTTAAAACGGGATTTAATAATAAGTATAATAATTATATGGTAATTCCTATAATAATTGGAATAAGACAATGGTTCCTAATTGGCCTCATATACTCCCTAAACAAACACTATAAATACATAATAATCTGAAAAGTAATTCATAAAAGAAGGGAAGGAGATTTAGAAGACGGAAGAGCAATTAGCGATAAAAGGTAAGATCGTCTCACAATTTCTTTATAAACTAATTAAACTATGCATATTGACCGAGTGGTTTGACCACCTTAGCAAACACCTATCGGCTGTGACCTTGGCCAAAGGGGGACCGTGGAACACCGTGGCTTGGCTGGACTCTTCTCTGACCGTCGACGACCGATGAAGGGTGGTAATTGGGGTGGTTTACCGGGGTGGTTTAAGGGAGTACCGGGTGGATTGAACACGGGTTTCGAACCCTCTAATTGATGAGTCTTGACCTGGGCATGAGCGGGTTGGGATGGGGGAAGGTATTTGACCACATTGGTGGCATCGAAGTGGCGGCAGGTGGCGGTTGGTGACGGTGGTGGCAGAAAACAGGGGTAAACAGGGGAATTGTTGTGTCCATCTTAAGACGAATTTCGTGGCCATAATTGCGACTTTACCGGGGAAAGGGGACCACCCCTGGAGTCACTGTGGGATAGTGGTGTCAGCGGTGGTGGTCAGAGGTGGTAATGGTGGCTGTGGTGGTTTTGGCAAGGGGTTCTTTACACGGGATTGGGTGTTGTTGATGTCGGGTTTTGGGAAGGGAATTGTTATTGGTGTCGTGTGATTAAGGCGTGCTGGTGGCAGTCGTGTGAGGTGGTATTGGTGGTGTTTCGGCCGTGGTTGGGCAGCAGGTGGTGGTGGCTCATGGTGGGGGCAGGAGGATGAGGTGTTGATGTTGATTAGGAGGGTTGAAACACGGGTTTGTGGGATGTGTTGGACACGATTTCTAAAACCGTGTATATGGATGGTGTTGGGTGTTTCACGTGTTATCATGGGGTTTGGGTTTTGTAATTGGGTTTACTTGTTTAATTATTAAGACGGGTTTTTACGTAATAATAATTTGTACGGGAAATAATTAATATAATTAAATTAAATTTGAATAATAAATAAATAATTTGAATAATAAATAATAATATAATGTAATAATTAATAATTGATGGAAATTATAATATTTATGTTAGGTGACGATTTGTGAAGAAATTATAATCGGGTTCGGATTGCTTTATTTATTTGGATCGCTTGAGCTGCTTATTTGGAATTTCTTGCCAGGTAGGGATAAATCCTACTCAACTCTTATTCGATGATATTTGGCATAATGGATGGTTTATGTTAATGTAGAATTGATCATATGTCTATTGTGTTGGTTGATATTATTGTATTTCTTAGAAGGGAGAATTATATTGCATTGTGTTGGTTGATATTATCGTATTTGTTGGAAGGGAGAATTGTATTGCATTGTGTCGGTTGATATTAATAATTGTGATGAGGTTACTTAAATTGTTATCGTTTATTGTGAATGTGAAAATTGTGAAAAGCTGTGCGACAGTTAGATGTACGCTGTTGAGGGAGTTTGTACTCTGGGGTGATGGTAATATGTACGTTGTCAGGGAGGGGTACTATTACATGATGGCGGTACGTTGTTAAGGGAGGGGTACCAAAGTAATGTGAGCACGTTGTTAAGGGAGGTGTGCTAAGTCATGGAAAGGAGTGTTGGAAAATGTGTCCTCAACAATAGTGCGATCACATGATTTAATATCATAATTAAATCTCATATTAAGAATACGTAAGGGATGATTCATTTATATAGTCAACTGATCAACATTAATCGGTAACGATTGGCTTACTAGAGTTTGACGTTACTGTAATAAAAATGCTTTATTACTAAAATTGTTTATTGTTTGAGAAACAATAGAGATAAGAATGAATGGTTAATTATAATTACAAGATGTTGTGAATTATAATTATATGACCCATTTTATTTATGTGATCAAGTATCACTAGTCAATTTGTTGTATGTAATTTAATTAATTTATATAATGATATTTATGTGATAAATATGCATTAAATTAATTAATAACATGTAACATACTACATGTGACATATTGTGTGACAAATGACAAACTGTCAAAATAAAGTGGAGGTCCATTTTATATAAATGACCGAAAAATTGGAGGGTGGTAGGAATTAGTGGGTGATTTATTTTATGTGATAAAATAATTAAATTGAACCTAGTCTACCTATTCTTACATACCTATGTTTTGGTATGAGTAAAAAAAAAAAAAAAGCAAGATGCCCTCTTTTGTCACCATGCTTCCCGGCCATACTCCACTTGTGGGGAGTTTTTGGTTCTTTTATATTTACTCTAAGACACTACCATTCATAATACATGCAAACTCTCTCAAATGTTCTTTCTCTTTCACAAAAACTTGAGAAATCTTGATTCAATTGTTCAATCAAATTACTAATATTATTAGTGTAATATATGAGTATTAGTAATCAATTTTAAGGTAAACTACTAAACAAATATCTAGCAAATATTATTTAGTAGAGATAAGGGATAATCTTTGGTGCAATCAAGAGGAGTGGATTCTATACTTGAAGTCTTTATAGGATCATCCTATTACTCATCATAGCTCAAGAACAAGTGAAGGTAGGAGACCTTACTTGTGCCCATAAGCCGAAATTTAGAATGTAAGGGGCATTGTTTTCTTATAAATCTCTTATTTTGTTATGCATGCACTAGATCTAAAGAACAAATAATTAAAATTTTAATTAGTTCAATATTAGAGGAGTCTAATAAGAGGTACATAAACCTAACAAGTAGTATCAGAGCATAAGATGTTGCATGCATAATCGGTTATTGTTTTTCCGAGTTAAAATGTTAACATATAAAACTAAAAATTTGAGTTTTATGAAGATAAAGCCACGAAATTTTTTGCATGCTATATATTCTGGTCCTAAAATATTTATAGGTCATTTTTATGATTTATGGAAATTTATTGCTCATTTTAATGATTTTTAGTGAAATAATTACATTTTTATGATTAAAATGAAATTTTATTCACTAAAATAAGTTAACCTTCACTAATGGCCATGGTATTTTAGTATGACCTCACATGAATATTTTATGTGTTACATGTAAAATATCATATTAATGTGATTAATATTTCATGATTTATGAATTTTTAGTGTAAAAATGGCATAAATGGAGGTTAAAATGACTAAAAATGGTTAAACTTACTCTATGACCTTGAAAATTTTAAATGACCTCACATGCATATTTTACAAGTTGTGTGTAAAATCTCGTATTAATTGGATTAATATTGCATGATTTATGATTTTTATGAGATAAAAATGGATTAAAAGAGGTAAAATGGTTAAAAATAGTTAATCTTCGAACCAGGCCATGAACTTTAATATGTTGTCACATGCATGATTTATACAGTGTATGTAAATTTTGAGATAAAATGATCTCATTTTGCATGATTTATGAATTTTTAGAGTAAAAATGGCATAAATAGTGACAATTTTAGCATAAATAGCTAAAATGAATTGCATGGCATGAGAAAATTATTTTAGGTTGCATAAATATCCCACTTATCAGATCTAATGTTGTAAAATTAATGGGAGTAATTTTTGGATACTTTAGATGTTTTATGAGATAAAACCGATAAATTGCAACTATATTTAAATTAATTCGAAAATTTTAACCATGATTTTTGACATTATGAGTGTCATGGAATTATTCCAGAATGTTCAAAAATTTAAAATTCAAATTTTGAAATTATTGTAATTTAGTATGGATTTATTTCATATAAATGATGATTTTAAGGTAAAAAATGAGCATAAAATTAAATCAAGTTGAATTATTGTCAAAAATTGAGTGATGACTAATTTTTGAGTCCTAAAAAGTTTTAGGATAATTCACTTGAGCTTAGATGTGATTTAAGTGTTAATTAGTGATTTTAAAATGTTATTATCACGCATTTCCATGAAACCGGGTTATATATATACGACATAAGTTAAATAGGGCGATTTGGCACATCATTTGGCATGATAGGTACATATTATAATGCTGCATATTTCAATTGTTGAATGTCTTTTACTTATATAATTTTGAGTTATGTAATTTTATCTTAGTATGGCCTTAGTTTAATAGATATTACCCGTAATGAAAGGGAATATTGATTCGGTTGTAATTTAATGTTATCTCGTATCACTTTTATTTTATTAGTTTTTCCATTTTACAAATGTATAATAGGAATAGCTTTGTATTTTTATTATTATTTGTAATTATGGAGCATCTTCAAAGACGGTGCCATTCGGAAAGGTGATCCGACGAAGACGGTGTTCTTGGGAGTCGTGCCAATTGAAGATTCAAGGAATCAAAGGAGTTGGTTTCCGAATATGTAATAGATTATTTGATTTTCTATTTTAGGAAGGCCATACTAGGAATTTATTCTTGCTTTGCATTTCTTTTAATATGTTCATGCATTGCCAAATCGCCATATCAACATACATATCATATCGAGTCATCGACCGTGTCAATTATAATTATCGTAGTTCACCGCTTTAGTTCACTTAAAAAGTGTTACATAATAAATTGACAAGACCTCTCACATATAATAATTGAGAATTAGCCTTGCCAAAAAGTAGAAACCATGAATCCCAATTTCATAAGGGAGTTGAGCCGGCTTTACCGTAATACAAACCCTGTTACGTTGGGTAAGTGGGTAATAAAATGTTATTACATCGAAATTTGGATTGAGCTCAACGGAAGTATTCGTGATCGTAGTCGCATGTGTTCCGGGCTAAAGATGAAAACTAGAGTAATTTTTATCGACCGAGAGTTCTAAAAGTAGAATCGATTAAGAGGTTAATCCACCGAGTTATATTAATGAGGGATGACTCGACTTACCGTACCCGTATTAATATGAATTTGGATCTCGGAATCATTTATATAGTTGGGTGGAGGTCACTATATAAATGCAATACTTGTAGTTAAATTTACGAGTATTATTAAAACGATAGATGTTAATTATTTCCTTCATTGCCGTTTTTGTAGTTAATTATTCGCAATGAATTCATCTAATACTCCTACACCAATCACTGTTGATACATGGCTCCAATCATTCGATGAAAAATGCTCCGAGTATGACAATGACACGATTAGAGAATTACGCGTTGGCATTGGTCAGGATGGAAATTTTTGCTTCTTTACCTCCTCCACACCACCCACTCCAATATTATTGCCCACCACCTTGGAAAGAAAATCTTGTGGAGAAAATCTAATAAAACCCAAGGCATCCATGTTTGAAGAAACAAGGAGAAATATTAAATTCAGTGGGAGTTCTAGCAAGAGTGTCCTTTCAATTGAAAGGAGTATTGGTAATATTTAAGGGAAGGCAAAGATGGGTGAGAAACCCAAACCTGATAATGAATTTGAAATGGACAGTGGGACTACCAAAAGATAAACCAAGAAGGGTGCCCAATCCTATGAGGAATGTCATTATTGTAATGTCATGGGCCATTGGACACGCAATTGCCCCAAGTATTTGGGAGATATCAAAGTTGGACTTATTACTCCAAGTGGGACTTGGAAATGTGGGAAAGCTAAACAAGAGTGATATGAATCTTCGACAAGGAAATGGAGCTAGGGTAGCCGCCACTTCAAGAGGGACTTATGTACTTATGTTAGCTGATAGCTTTGAGTTGTAATTTACATGATTGTTATCATGTACCCACTTAGTCTAAAACATTATTTCCATTTCTATGTGCGACATGAAAGGATTTATATTTTGCCATCAAAGACAATTGTTGTATTTTGTTGTAAATAGACATGGCTGTGAGCCATGTCACTTATCTTAATGATATTCATGTTTTAGACACTTCCAACTCAAGTAAAGATATCTATATAATACAATCCAAAAGACTCATAACTAGTAATACAAATGATTTGTACATTTGATTTATCATTTAGGTTACGTAAATGAGAAACGCATTAAAGGCTAGTGTCGACTAGATTTAATGAACCATTTGATTTCAATCATATGGAATATGCGAATCTTGTCTCCTTTGCAATATGATTTGTACTTCCTTTAGTGGTAAAGGGACATGGGCAAATGATTTGTAGGGACTAATACATGCCGATGTATGTGTTCTAATGAGCATCACCGCAAGGGGAATTTATGACTACTTCGTCACTTTTAACGATGATTTAAGTAGATATGGGTATATTTACTTAATCAAATATAAAGTGAAGCATTTGATGTTTTGTGTGGATTTTGCGCAAGGCGAAATCAGGTCAGGGTAGAGTTGTGTAAGGTTAACTAGCTCTAGATAGTCTGTTGGTCAGGTCGTCAGGGTACAATATAAAGCTGTAAATGAAATAACGACAATAATAATAAGACAAAGAATTTTGTACGTGGAAAACCCTTGAATGGGAAAAAACCACTGGCACCAAGCCAGGAGAGGATTTCACTATGTATTTTGGGAGAATAATTGTATGACAATAACAATGTTTATATTTCTCTATGTATTGCGTATGCTCCTTCTTGTGTGTCAATCGGATGCTTCTAATATCTTCAAAGTATTCCTTATATAGGCTTCTTCCCTGAACGGCTGCTTGATACGGTATTAAATGCAGATTATTCTCCATTATTACCAGTAATAATTGCTAATTATTCCTTCCTTAATTACTGCATTTACTGCGAAATCTTCACACTTAGTGTTGCGTATATAATTCCTTTATAATATGCGTATATGGTCTAATATCGTCCTGATATTTTGACCGTTGTCCTCTCCATAGCCTGGCGCCTATCTTCATGTGTCATGATAGCCTGACATCCTGACAGCCTGACAGTCAGGTTTAGATGAGATACTTATCAGGAAGGTCTGCGAATTTCCAGGCCTAACAATTGCCCTTATCTCCTTATTTGCAGTGTGCCAGGACGAAAAAATGAGGAGATAACTTTATTTTTAGGAAGATTACCCAACGGTTAAGTTTTGTCCAGTCAGTTTCCTGTAACGGCTAATTTACTGCAGTTGATGACGCGTGTTATATTTACTGCAACTTCCTTAATGATCATCCACTTCCTTTGCGGCTGAAACCCTAATCTTCTTCATTATAAATACTCTCGTGTTTCATTAAGTTGAACTCACCAAAGCAATTTCTTCTTATTTTCTCTCTTTAATAATCTTTCTCTTCAGTTCTCTTAATTCCCAACTTCTTCAATCTTTAATCAATTCTCCATAATCTTTCAAATAATGGTTGCAAAAAAGAAGTCTACCAGGGCAGTGGTTCCTGCAAACCCTCCTCCTCAGAATCCTGAGGAAATTTCTTCTGAAACTTTGCCTACTTCTTCTGCTGCTCCATCTCCCACAATCAATAAGCCGAGTGATTCTCCATTGGAGATGATCTCAATATTCCATGGTGATTTTCAATTCAAGCCTACGAAGGCTTTAAATTAGGATCAGTCTCCTGCAAACCGTTTGAAGCTTGAGTTTGAGAAGATTTTGAAGGATAAGGGGATCATCCCTGCTGATGCTGAAGTCTGGATCCCTGAGACTTCTCCCATCAGGGCCGACTGGGCTTGTCCTGGTTGGTTCTGTATCCATGACTGGGCTTTCAGAGCAGGCTGTAAGCTTCCTTTTTCTCCTCTTATGGTTGAGGTTATTAAGGAGATCGGTGTTCCATCTTATCAGTTAATGCCAATGGTGTGGAAGGTTGTATGTTCCATTGAGAATCTTTGTAAAAAACACAATATTTCTTTTTCTCTTGACGATTTGATGGTTTGTTATGCTGTTAAAACAAATAGTCCTGGCTGTATAAGTTTTAAGGTCAGGGCGTCTACTACTCCTCTTTTGAGTAACTTGGACAGCGGTCATGATAAGGGTTGGGCTGCTGGGTACATGTTTGTCAGGACCAATTCTGTGGGTCCTGACTTGGCGTATTTAAATCATGAGGCTGCGTTCTTTGGTGAGTCTTTCAGTTTCTTTCTTTGCCCTGCATGTTTTATTTGTTAGTGAAAAATAAAATGAAAATGATAATAAGTCATACCTCTTATGTGTGCAGTTGATGATTGGGTTACTGAAACTGAGTATCCCACTCCCAATATTTTTGCTTTCCTTGCTATTCCTCCTTTGGAGAGGTCTTGGCCTCTCTGTTGTGGGGTTGGTCACCTTCCACGCTGTTTGAAGGCTGACGGTGCTGCCAGGGCAGCTAAACCTTATGGGGCTGTTAGTGCTACTACCTCAGGCAGTAAGTCTAGTCTTAGTCTTTCTTTTTACTTTGGCTTCCTGATTATAATTGGTTTAAATTGCTAATATAGTATTTCGTGTTGTAGCCACCAGGTCATTCATTCGTCTTGCCAGGTTTGGTATGGCTGACCTTTCAGCCAGGCTGGCTAAGATCAAGGAGGAAGGTTCCCAAGGAAGCGGGGATGCTGAGCCTGTTATTGGTTTGACTGAACATTCTGATGCTGCCAAGGTCTCTGCTGCGCCTGCTGCCCCTGCTGAAACGAGTTCAGCAGCCCAAAAAAGGAAAATTGAAGATGTTGATGTTTCTGCCCCGGTTAGGGAAGTAAGATCCAGTGTGGACAATATGGAGGCTGCTAGGGTTAAGATCAGGGACTACGCTGCTTCTAAATCAGATGTCATGCTCACCCTTGATCCTGTTGAGACTGCTACTCAGGCAGTTGCTTCGGTGGATCATTCAGTCAGCCTCTTGGCTGGCGCCTTGGCTGCCGTAAGGGAGGTAGGCTGGAACAATTTTTATGTGTGCTTTGTTTTGGTAGTTTCTATTATTAGGGTAAATTACTCATACTTTTCTCTCTGTTTTTGATCAGGGTGCTGCGACCTGTCTCCATAATGCCTATCAGGCTACTTCTTTGGTAGCCAGGATTGATCTGATGAGATCAGATTATGATAGGCTAAAGTCTGAGCTGAATTTTGCACGAGCTGACCTGGCTGCTAAAGATGCTGACTTAGTGAGGGTGCAGGCTGAGAGAGATGCTGCTAAGACTGAGGCAGTTTCGAGCAAGCGGCTGTTGCAGGAGGCTTTGGAAAAAAATGAGGAGCTCACCCAAGAGAGGGATGATTTGGAGTTCAAGCTGGATGATGCTTCCCTCTACTTCTATATCAAGGGGAGGGCGGCTGCTATGTCGGAGCCTGTCGAGGCCAGGGCAAAATGGAACCCTGAAGCTGAGATGGCTTTCGCTGCTTCAAAGTATCCTGACCTGCATAACATGGAAAATGAACAGAAGGTCGACTCTCCAGGGGAGCAGGATGTTGACGCTGATCCGGCTAAGAGTAGGGAGCAGGGTGTTGATGTTGGTGCTGTTTCTAAGGAGAAGTAGTAATATATTTTTTCAGTTGGTATTTTGGCCCATCCAGGGGGGATGTCCCTGGACAAACAATATTTTTCTTTTCCTGTCTTGGGTCAGAGAGACTATCCCTGGCCTTTATGAATATTTTGGCACCTTTGCCCCAGGGGTGAAGGTTTTATTAATATAGGCATGGTGGCCTTCTTTTGGCTGATTTTGCTTTTGACTGGCTTGTGACTTTCATCCTGTTGGGCCTGTCAGTCGTTTTGTTTGAATAACCTGCACATCATTTTTGTTTTATTTTATTCATGAGTAATTCAACCAAGTATAGTTTTTTGCTATAATGGTTGAAGGGGTGGGAAAACCGGCCTGTCAGGAGGGCTTATGTCCCCTGCCTAGCTGGAGGGCTTGGTATTCGGCCTGTCAAGAGGGCATTTTAGACTAAGTGTTTGGGAGAGAACACCCTTACACCTGTCTTGCTGCGTCCAGCCGGTTGTAATCCGTGGCGATAAACCTAGTCGGTCGACGCAATTATTTCATGCTCGATTGGTCCCGACTCTTTCTCGTATCCGTGGCGGTTACCAACTCGTCGAGCACGATTAAGTGCGAATTTTTGTTTCAGAAATATATAGTAGAGTAGCCCTCAATCCTGAATATTTATGCATATAATCTTTTATTATGTATAATTGTTCAGGATTCAAAAAGTAAATAGATAGGTTAGTTGAACAGATATAAAATACAGACAAGGAATGTAAAACATGTAGTTCATCACATAGCACGTTAGGTTGAGTAGTGATTGAATTTATACCTGATTGTAGCCTGATCTTTACATATGGAATAATTTTAAATGAGTTACATTCCAGGATCTTGGGATCATTTCCCCTTCTAGCGTTTGGAGCCTGTATGCTCCTTGTCCAACAATTGAATCAATTAAGTAAGGGCCTTCCCATGTGGGAGCCAGTTTTTTTCTTTTTTATTTGGAAATACTTTGCGTCGGACAAGGTCTCCTTCTTTAAAGACCCTGACCCTAACATTTTTATTGTAAGTCTTGGCGACTGCTTGTGGATATGATGCCATCCTGATTTTGGCAGCATCTCTTAATTCTTCTGTTAGGACCAAGTTGTCTTGCATTAGGTCTTTGTTTGCTTCAACATTGTTCAGCCTGCATCTGGATGTTGGTACCCGTACTTCCGTAGGAATGACAGCTTCACAGCCATACACCAGGGAGTAAGTTGTTTGGCCTGTTGCAGTTTTTGGAGTTGTCCTGTCTGCCCATAGTACTAATGGAAGTTCTTCAGCCCATCTTCCTCGTCTTCTTCTTAGCTTCTTTTTTAGGCAGCTTATGACTACCTTATTACTTGATTCGGCCTGGCCATTGGCTTTTGGATATCCAGGGGTTGAAGTTACCAGGTTGATATTCCATTCTTGGCAAAATGCTTGGGTCCTTTTCCCCACAAATTGAGTTCCATTATCGCATACTATTTCTGATGGGACTCCATATCTGCAAATGATGTTTGTCCTGATGAAGGATATTACTTCCTTTTCTGTTACTTGCCTGAAAGAGTCAGCCTCAATCCATTTGGAGAAGTAGTCAGTCATAGCTAACATGAATACTTTTTGTCCTGGAGCTATGGGTAGTATTCCCACAATATCCATGCCCCACTTTATGAATGGCCAGGGCGCGGAGATTGAATGGAGGAGTTAAGATGGATGATATATGATTGGTGCATGAATCTGGCAGGCTTCGCATTTTGAAGAGTAGTCCAGGCAGTCAGCCCTCAATGTAGGCCAGTAGTAGCCTGTCCTGAGAACTTTGCTTGCCAGGCTCTTTCCTCCTTTGTGGTTGCCACAGTGTCCATCGTGTATTTCTTGAAGTACTAGTTTGGCTTCGTCAGGCTCCAAACATCTTAGGTAGGGTCCAGCCTGCGATCTCTTGAACAGAGTGTTATTGATGATAGCATAAGTTGAAGCTCTAATTTTAAAAGCCCTTGCCTCATGTCTACCATGAGGCAGTATTCCTCGGAAAAACCAGTCATAATAGGGTTTAGTACAAGAGTTATTGTCCTGATTGACAGATCGACTGTTCGGTTTGCTTGATGGTGCTCTAATAAGTGCACAATTGGTATTTTGTCGAAAACAGTGGGGTGAAATTTGAACCTAGGCTGGCCAGAGCATCGGCACTGGTATTCGTGTCTCTTGATATTTGATCTATGTCAAATAAAGTAAATTTAGCGGTAAGGTTTTTTGCATATTCTAAATACGAAATTATTTTTGCATCCTTAGCCGTATAAATTCCCTTTATTTGATTAGCAATTAAGAGTGAATCAGTTTTTACCTTTAGGTTTTGAACACCGAGGTCTAGACATAGCTTTAAGCCCGCTATCAGGGCTTCATATTCTGCTTCGTTGTTTGTGGCTTTGAACTCACAGCTTACAGCCTGTGCTATCATATCTCTTTTTTTTGGGGAACTGTAAGTAGATATCATTAATCAGAAGAATAGTCCCATTACAACATTTTTAAGAGGACCTAAACTAGGTAATGAAACTATGAAGCTGGGTACCTCATAGCTCCTTCACCCAATCAATTATAGACCTATTAGTACACTTTAAATCAATCAACTGCATCCGTGCTCTAACATCTTGCTTCACCGTAATACTTGTAGGATAGACCAAGTTGTTCTGAAACCTGCGTTACTTGTTCAGAGGATGATATCATATCTCCCTGGGGCGATTTAAGAACTAATCCTAACCATGTCCCCCTGGCGTTGGATGCTCCATCTATGAATAGGGTCCATTCTTGGTCTGGGGTTTTATTTTCTAGTTGGTTGACCTCTTTCATCGGGTCTGGTTCCAGGTTAGGGATAAAGTCAGCCACAAAGTCTGCTAGGGCCTGCTATTTGATCGCTGCCCTGGGTTCAAAAGAGATGTCGTATGTGCTAATCTGTACTGACCATTTGGCCATCCTGCCTGAAAGTTCAGGCTTACGCAGGACAGATTTTATGGGCAAATTGGTCCTGACTATAATGGGGTGACTTTCAAAATAAGGTCGCAATTTAGTACATGACATAATTAAAGCTAAGACATATTTTTCAAGTAGTCCATACCTCAACTCAGCATCTAGCAGGCTTTTACTTACATAGTAGACTAGATGTTGCTGACCGTCCTGTTCTTTCACCAGATCACACGATTGTTGTGTCGCTGATGATAGGTATACTGACAAAAGCTCTCCCTTTTCTGGCTTAGCCAGTAAGGGTGGAGATGATAAATAGGAATTAAGATCCTGAAAAGCTGTCTCAGGTTCATCCGTCCATTGGAACTGTTTGTTCTTTCCGAGGAGGTTATAAAATGTTTTGCATCTCTCAGAGGATCTTGATATGAAACGGTTCAAGGCAGCTACCCTACTGTCAATTTCTGATATCCTTGATGATTTAGGTGACTGTAGTTCCAGGATAGCCTTTATCTGTTCAGGGCTAGCTTCTATGCCTCTCTTTGTGACCATATACCCAAGAAATTTGCCTGCAGAGACTCCAAAGTGGCATTTTGCAGGGTTTAGCTTCATGTTATATTTTCGCAATATCTCAAATGCTATTTCTAGATGTTTCACATGATCTTCTGCATTTTTGGATTTTACTACCATGTCGTCTATGTATACTTCCATGATGTCACCTATTTGGTCTTTAAACATCATGTTGACCAGGCGCTGGTACGTTGCCCCTGCATTCTTCAGGCCGAAAGGCATGGCGGTAAAAGATATGCCTCGATGCCTCGTAATGAATGCAGTACTCTCCTGGTCAGCAGGGTGCATCTTTATTTGATTGAATCCACTAGAAGCATCCATGAATGTCAGCATCTCATGGCCTGCTGTTGCGTCTACCATGGCATCGATATGAGGCAGGGGGAATGGATCTTTAGGACAGGCTTTGTTCAGGTCAGTGTAGTCTACACAGACTCTCCACTTTCCATTCTTCTTCTGCACAACAACTACGTTAGCCAGCCACTCAGGGTACATTACTTCCCTGATCATCCCCATATCCAAGAGTTTCTCTACTTCCTCGTTTATTATGGTATTTCTTTCAGCTGCAAATTTGCGCCTTTTCTGCTGTACAGGCTTAAAAGATAGGTCAACATTGAGATTATGAGTAATTATATCAGCTCTAATTCCAGTCATATCAAAATGTGACCAAGCAAACCAAGATGATTTATTTTTAAGGAATTTTACCAGTTCAGGCCTGACACTATCTGGTGCGTCAGATCCTATTAAAACATACCTGTCAGGGTACTCAGGGTCTAGGATTACCTGATCTGTTTCCATTGTAGGAGGTGCCACTGTTTATTCTTAGTTGCATTCATAGTTTGCTTGGGGACAAGCAAAGGTTTGGTTTGTGGAGATTTGATGCGTGTATTTTATATAAGGTTTTTACCTCATTTTTACACGCATTTCTATATTATTTACGTGGCATCTAGCTACAAATACCCCCGAATATTCTACTTTGGTTCGTTTTATGTAAATTGCAGGAATAAGCCAAAGAGGAGATAAATCGAGCCTAAACTCGTCCCATTTGCATGCATTTATGGAGAACAAGGAGCCGGAGCTTTGAATTTATCACTTTGGAGACGCGTGAGCTGGTTTCGGAAGGTGTTTAGTGCCTAAACATACCAAGATAGCTCGATCGACTACTTTTCTAGTCGATCGAATGCTTTATATAATGAAGGTTACTCGATCGAGCAGTCCCAGTATTCAATCAAGTAGGCAATACAAGGAGTTACTCGATCGAGTGGTTTATTTCCACTCGATTGAAGGGTTTGGTGCTTAGTTGCTCGATCGAGTGGTTTGGCCTGAATTAGAGTTTTTCCGCCTATTTTCGTATGGGCTTTTGTAATTTAGTTATGGATTAGCTTTAGAGGAGGATTTTCGTATACTACTAATACAGTAGACTGCGTAACTCCTCCTCATTCACTTTTTTGACTCAAGAATTTTCTACTGCTCCTTCATTTTACCTTTACTTTATTCTTCTCTATTCGGATTCGGAATTTCTATTTGGTATTATTATTCCATTTTAATTCTTGTTCTTGTTCTTAATTCATTATTAGTGCTTTTAATTCTTCTCTTCCTTATTTCGCTATTGTTATTTTACTTCCATTTCAATTTATCATTATCATGTTTAATTCTTATTATTTATATGTTATTATTGTTGATTCGGTAATGTGTAGCTAATTCCCTTTTGCTAAGGCTAGGGGATCCATGATTATGAAGGAATAGTAGGTTCCATATTAGGTTAATGCTTGTGTAGTCTTTGTTGTTAATCGCTGTAGTTAATTGTATCTGTCTAATTGAGTCGACGCAATTAGACATTTTTATCATAGTAAACCTTAACCTGGACCGGAAGGTTGTAAAGGGTGAGACTCGTAGCGAACATTAGGGCACTGTAGTGAGGGCGGAAGCTAAGCTATCTGTGCTTTAGGGCGAATTGAGACCGGAAGGAGATATTCACTGCTCCTCATACCATACTTGCATTGACCTGAGACTAAGATTACTAGACTGAATGATCATGGTGAACCGTCTGTCTTAGCTGTTTTCCTTATCTGTTTAATCTTTCTTCTCTGCCTTTTCTCTCTTTCATTCTTATTAGTTTAGAACAACAACCCAATTAAAACCCCCAATTTGGTTACCGTGACGAACTTAGACAAAGCTGACATTTTCCCATCTCCCTGTGGAGATCGACCCGACTTCCCTAGCTATATTAGTTAGAGCCAGTAGGTTATTTTTGATAGGTATACGACTGCCCTGTCAAATTTTGGCGCCGTTGCCGGGGAGGTGGCGCAATTTTGTTGCTTTATTTAAGTTTGTCTCTCGTCTCAAGGAATTTATTCCTTGAGACTGATCTCATTTTTGCGAAGTTTTTGATTAGTTTTGTAGGTTATCTGTTCTATAAGAGAACATCGTCGCACCTGCTTTGCTTTGTAAAATTCTATTTGCCAGGATGCCTAATATAGCCATCCATTTAGAGCCTAATGTGGATTCGCTTCCAAAAGGTTTCCTATTGCCCACTACTAAGTCGGGAACCTTTGAAATCCACCCATCTTACATACAGCTGGTCGAGAGAAATCTCTTTAGGGGGGTACCTGAAGAAGATCCATGCAGGCATATAGAACTGTTTACAGAGTATTGCTCTACCATTCCTCTTGCTGCTGGGGTGACACAGGACAAAGTGAAGGGAGCTCTTTTTCCCTTTTCTTTAGCTGATGATGCCCGGGAATGGTTGAGGGATCTAGATAGGGAGGCAGCCGGTGTAACCGACTGGAGTTCCCTTGCTTTGGCCTTTTACAGGCGATATTTCCCACCGCAGCGCACTAATGCCTTGAGAGCTCAGATTACTTCTTTTGAGCAACTACCTACTGAAGATTTGGATGGGGCGTAGGCGAGGTTCAAGAAGCTCGCCCGTTCTGTGCCTCACCATGGTCTCAAGCGTTGGTTCCTTTGTACCCAGTTCTACAACGGGTTATATCGAAACCAAAGAGCTATTCTTGATAGTGTAGCTAAGGGGAGATTCACGAAGAATGTTGAAGATGACCAAGGGTGGCGCCTTATTGAAGAGATGGCTATTCATGTTTCAGAATATGGAAATCCCCGAGGTAGTGAGCAAGTTAACGAGTTGGTAACAACTGCAGTGGAAAGTCTTAGCAAAAGTCTAGGTAATGTGGAGATTACGGAGGCTGTGAGTGAAAGCGCACAAGTTTGTTCAATTACTGAGCATGTGGAGATATGTGGTAGATGCGGCATGGAAGGGCATGACCCTATTGATTGTCTGGCAAGTATAGAGCGCGTCCTTACTTATCAGAAATACAAGCAAGGGGTCCATTTTTCTCAATTATACGAGGAAATGAAGAATGTTTCTACTCTTTCTACGCCGGCACCGCAGCCGGTCTCTCCTTCTACAAACAAGGAAATTGCCGAACTGAAATCCTTGATGTTGAACTTAACACAACAGTTTGGGGAGAAATGCAGCGAGAATGAAACTGTTATTGTGGAATTAAGAGAACAAGTCGCGCAGCTAACACTCGCGAAAGACCAAGCCAACCTTCTACCGACATGCGATCCGGTTAATGCTACGAATCTCCAAGGTGGCCTTACTCATGAAGGGCCAAAAGTACCAGAAGACGGGGTTTTGACAGCTGATAATACCCCGGAAGATGATTTGGATGAGTTTTTGGACGAAATCTTTGCTGCGTGTTGTCCAGACACTCGATTGAGTGAAAACTCTACTCGATCGAGTGAAATAATCCATCCCATCACTTGATCGAATGATAATTGTGGTCGATCGAGTATTGCTCAAATTACCGATGCTCGATCGAGTGATATTCTTACTCGATCGAGTGAAATAGCTGGAGAAATCACTCGATCGAGTGAACAAAGTGATCGATCGAGCAAGCCTGGAAAAGAGATCACTCGATCGAGTGAAGAAAATGGTCGATCGAGTAAACTCCAACATGAAACCACTCGATCGAGTGAGGAAAGTACTCGATCGAGTACCAGAAGCAGCAGAGACCTTATTTTTCTATCTAATTCCGCTACCGTGTCATGTTCCCCTGCCGTAGAGACGTCACGCACTGATAAAGGTAAAGAGAAAGTCGCGGGTTCACTCATTGCTTCCAGAGTACCCTTTCCGAGTCGTCTGAAGGACGTGAAGGTCGTATGACAGTGCGGTAAGTTTGTGGACGTTGTGAAGAACCTCCAGGTAACTGTCCCTTTTACCGAGCTTGTGACCCAGGTACCTACTTACGCTAAATTTATGAAAGATATTGTGACGCGTAAGAGAGAGCTAAGTGAATTTGAGACGGTTTCATTTATGGAAGAGTCTAGTAATTTACTTTTAAATAAGGCTCCGCCTAAAATGAAAGACCCGGGTAGCTTTTCTATTACCTGTGTTATAGGCAATTTAGTTATTGATAAGGCTCTTTGTGATTTAGGAGCCGTTGTCGGCGTCATGCCCCTATCTCTGTCATGCAAAGAAATTGAATATGGGTCATCTTAAATTGACTAACATTACCTTACAGCTGGCTGATAGATCAGTTAGGAGACCTTTGGGTGTCTTGGAGGACGTGCCTGTGAAAATAGGCAAGATCTTTATACCAGTCGATTTCATTGTTTTAGACATAGCCGAGGACACCCGGACCCCAATTATCTTAGGAAGACTGTTCCTTTGTACAGTTGGGGCCATTATTGATGTCAAAAAAGGGCGTTTGACTCTTGCAGTAAGGGACGACGTGATCACTTTTAGCCTGCCTAGCACTTTGGCTCGGCCAATGATAGAGGATACTTGTTATTCGGTTGATATTATTGACGAGCCTATTTATGACTTCTGGTCGGGTTCTTTTATGAAGGACCCACTATAAGCTCTTATGCTTTTAGATAAGTGTGCAGATAACCCAGATGACGATTATGCTGTGTTGGATTTGCCTATAGATGATTTAGATGAGTGTGAACTCACCGACGGTGAGGGAGAGCAAGTGGAACAGATGATCAGTACTCTTTGCTCAATTGAGGTAAAGGTGCCAGAGCGTAAGCCTCTCCCCTCTCATCTAAAATATGCTTTCTTAGATGATAATGAGCGATATCCAGTCATCGTTAGTGCTAAGCTTGATAATGATCAGCTGACTTCTTTGTTAGTTGTGCTTAAGAAAAACAGGAAAGCTTTGGGTTATTCTTTGGATGATATCAAGGGGATTAGTCCCGATATTTGTATGCACAGGATAGAGCTTGAGGAAGATCACAAAACTTGCAGACAGGGTCAGCGCCAGCTGAACCATAAGATGCAAGATGTTGTGATGGCTGAGGTAATGAAGCTGCTCGACGCACGTATTGTCTATTCTATTGGTCATTCTAAATGGGTGAGTCCAGTGCAGGTGGTCCCAAAGAAAGGAGGGACTACCGTGGTTAAGAATGATAAGAATGAGTTAATACCCACTCGAGTAGTGACTGGTTGGCGGATGTGTATAGATTACAGACAGCTGAATGCCGCCACCAAGAAAGATCACTTTCCCCTTCCTTTTATTGATCAAATGGTAGAAAGGTTAGCTTCTCATAAATTTTTCTGCTATTTAGACGGGTATTCAGGGTTCTTTCAGATCCCTATTCACCCAGACGATCAACCTAAGACTACATGTACTTGTCCTCAAGGCGTGTTTGCTTATCGCAGGATGCCTTTTGGTTTATGTAATGCCCCTGCCACCTTCCAAAGGTGCATGCTGGGGATATTTTCAGAGTTTATTGAGTCTATTATGGAAGTTTTCATGGACGATTTCAGTGTTTATGGAAGTGATTTTTCTAACTGTCTGTCTAACCTTGATAAAGTGTTGCAGCGCTGCATCGAGGTTAATCTCGTGCTTAACTGGGAGAAGTGCCATTTCATGGTCAACGAGGGAGTTGTCTTAGGGCACTTAGTTTTGTTAGTAATAATTAATCTCATTAATTTACATATTCATATATGTGAGAAATTATTTAGTCATAAAATAATTACAAATCTTATGCATGCAAACTAAATAAGAGGAGATAAGAAAATCGTTTTCCTTACTAAGTGATTTCGGTTTTATGGGCACCAACAAGATCTCCTTCTTGTTAGTTCTTGAGCTTTCCAATAATGGATGAACAAGGTTCAAATTAGAACCTCTCCCAAAAGCATATACCCAAGGTGTTACTCTTAATAATTGACAATATTATGAACTAGTAATATTATTAATCTTACTTAAAAAAGACACAAAAATTAACTTTGTTCTCTTGAAAAATCGGTTCAAGAGGAAGTGATTATGTGAGTTTATTTCTCTAGAATTTTCACAAATTGTGGAGAGAAAATTTTTTCTTACACTAGAAAAATATATGTTGAAGAAGTGAATGAAATGAATGATGAAAACTCTATGTTTTTCCCTTGGAAAAACCGGTTGGAGGAGAAAGTATAACCCCATGCATGAGCTTGTTTTTCTACCCAAGAAAAATAGGCATGCAAGGCTACAAGTAGGTGTGTAATCATATTGTTTTCCACTTAAATATTTAACACAATTTAAACATAATACTCCCTCCACTATTTCGGCACTTTTAACATAAAATGGATGGTCCATTTTATTTTGTCATTTGTCAATTGTGACATATGTGACATGTTACTTGTCTTATGAAATTGTAATGTATTTTTAACATATTAAAAATCAACATACTCATAAAATATGTCATTAACAAAATCGACTAGTAATTCGTAATTACTTGTACCAAAACGGTTTATCAATTATAAATCACAACGTCTTGTATTTATAATAAATTATTCATTCAATTTCAATTTCAATTGTTTCGTAAACAATAATTTTATCTAAGTAATAAAACAATTCGATTAGTTGGACCGTATCTCATTTAATCAAATTACGATAAGACACGTTAACTTTACTCACAAAATCACCCGTCAATTTTAAGCAATTTAATTAACTCGTATCGGCATACGATTAATTAAATAATCAATTAAGAGCGTCATCCTTTAGGTATGACCTAAGGGGATCAACTGATCACCACCGTCGCACGACAGTAATGTCAAACCTCTAGTCAGCCAATCATTACCGATATGTGTGGACCAGTTGACTGTAAAATATTACATCCCACATGTATTCTTAAAATGAGATTTAAACATGTGATCATCATGATCGACAGTTGTGATCGCATTATTGTCGGAGGACACTTATTCCAACAATCTCCCACTTGTCCTCGATAAGTGTGCGTCACCAATTCTCTTGTCCTATTACTATCTCCCACTCAATGCAATGTGTCTTTCAGGTCGTACTTGCAAATGATCATATCGAGAGTGGTTTCCTCGATCTGGAGAATAACTGATTGACCAGATTTATCTACCATGGATATCTTCCGAGCGTGGCCACGCATTTCCAGTTCATTACTCCTCGAGTGGCCCTGAGATATTGTTATAACCCTGAGAAGGGGTGGACAATTCCTATTGCACTTATTCCCTTCCACTAGCCACAGCCATCATAACCCAAAATATGCCCATTTGACCCCATTTACGAAGGTCGTAGTAACACAAATCAAAGTTAATCTGAAACTGTGCCACCTTAGGCGAACAGTCTTTAGTCAAAAGAATCGACTCATTAGAATACTATAGTAGCTCTCGCCACGACCAGGCTATATAAATTTGCCAGAACTCCATAAGCGGTCATAAGGCCCGACAAAGTGTTCCTAACAGTCTGCCTATGTGATCGACTAGTCATCTCACATGACTCTATGGCACATGAACTTGCCATCAATCGTATCACACTCTAGTCACTTCGAGACGTCACCTCATACAAGTGACTATGGGCGAATACTATGTTAATCCGGGTTCACTTTAACGGGGTTCAATATTGTCTCTACAACCCGTTTGGATGTAACAAAGTATAAAAGGAGTTTTCAGATTTTAAAAACTCGAACGGCAAATGTGATTATCATATGAGTAGTCAATACTTGATTACTACTTCATATCCAATTTAGATCTTGTATGTAGTTGTTCATCTCAATTCAATTGAAATGACATGACTCGTCATGTTAAGCCTATGAGAAGGCTTTGGTTAGTAGGTTTTATCAACTTCTTGTACCTTACTCAGCCTTACTACATACTCGTTTTCCTTTGTAATGTATACATTTGCATTACAAAACTTTCTGAGTACGTGTCTAGATCCAATCTAGACATAAGCTCTCTAGCCTTAGAATAGTTCCCACTGTTTTCACAGTGTGCGAGACCCATTCCTCTCGCACATCTCATGATTGCAAGTGTACTCAATTTCCGTTGTAAGTATCTCTCATTGTTCTTTATTGCCTAGAACGATTCTAGAAAACTTATTTCTTAAATAACATAGCCACTATGGTATCTTAACCATCCTGATGTGTTTTGATTATGGTTTTGTCGGAAACCATGCGCAATCTCAATTGTCAATTGTCACTTGTGTAACACCCTTACACTAAATTGCATCAAAAACACTGCATTACATCCTTAATGCTTCTGTAAGTACTTAAGGGTAATCTTTATGGCTTACTTGGTAACTATTACTTAAATTCGATTTGAAACAATTCATCATACTCAAGGTATATGAAATGTTATACATCATTACTCATTTAATTGATTCGGCAAAATGAAGCAAATGGAATCAATCAAATATGTTCAACTTGATTGAACTAGTCATGAATCTTATCAACATAAGACTTCTTATTTGACGCTAATATCATGTGGATTTATCTACATAAATCTGGATATTAAGGATGTATTATATTACTCCAAAAGTCTTAAATCATTCTCAATGATCAATATGTCATCCACATATTTGACTAATTAAAATTTCCGTAACTCCCACTAAACCTCATGTATAAACACAACTTCTCGACTTATCGAGAAAGGTTTTATAACATGATTAAAACATTGATTCCAACTCATTGATGTCCTACTTAAGACCCTCTCTTAAGTTTCACATTATCTTAGCATTGTAAGAATCTACAAAAATCATAACATGTATCGAATACATTCTTTCTATGAAGAAGTGGGTTTTAGATTCACTCGCTATATATATCTCATAATGAAACACAATTCCTAAGAAAATCCAATTAGACTTAAGCATTTCAACTAGTGCAAAACCCTTTGCAACCTATCAAGCTTTGAAATCTCTCTTTATTAGTTTAAAACCCTTTGTCACTAATCAAGCCTTTTATTTCGGATTTTCATGGCTCTAAGCCTTGTATTGAGTTGTGACTTAAACACTCTCATGTAAGTCATATGTTCATTACTTTCCAGAAGTAATCAACTTGAATCAAATAATTTCTTTGTAAGTTGCAAGCTTTTTACTTTCTAAAAGTTGCAAGCTCTTTACTTTTAAAAGTAACACTAATTCATCATCTTCAACAAGTGATGACTTTAACCTCCTAGGTTTTGAAGAAACAACGTCTTACACAAAACGTCTCACGTAGCCAAGAAAGACCAGTTTCTTGTGACATAACATTAACATTATTTGTGGCTCTTTGAATAATTTCTCCCACTCTAACTTCTAGAAATAAACTTGTATTTTAGAAAGACAGCTTCACGAGCCAAAAACCCATTGTACTCGTGATTATAATAAGGAAAAATGAGCATTTGTTTCTTTTGAAAACTTAAAAACCATGGTACCCTACCATTTCCTATCTCATATGATTCGTTTTAGATTTAGTGGAAAAATAATTTAGACAAAATGATAAAATCCCCAAAAAGATCAAGTAACTCAAAGTAACTTGATCGAAGTCCAAACCATATCGAATAGCGTTTGATTTCTTTATCCAACCACACATTATCCCATAATGTGTGCTAAGAGAGATTAATTTGTGATACTATATCACATTTCATTTGGCTTGCATCAAAGTCTTCACTTGGTAATCCCATCACGACTAAATCGTGATTCTTTGAACTCTTTGAACTTCTTCAAAGATTTCTCTATTTACCTTATTAAGTGAACACATTAGCGTCAACTTAAATCGTTGGTAAAAGAAAATGATCAACCTATTTTGGATCAATGATTTACAACCTCGATCTCCTTTTCAACCAAAAGGCACGAGACATCTTGCTTTGAATACAAGATACGCATATACCATAAGATCTAATGGTTTCAAGAGTACTCGATAACTCTTTGCGTTCATCACTCCAGAATCTAAGGTTCAATCTTGGGTTACCAATTTGAGTTTTGCATCATCTACATGATATATCATTCTAGTTTGGTTTAGAATATAATCACCTTGATAATGGGCTAGCAATACATCAAATCATGGTGTATAGGGTCACAAAAGTGAAACCTCTTTTGTATCTTAACAAGTTTATATTCTTATTTAGAGTTTATGCACTTAATAGTCACAATTAAGTACAACTTTAAACCCAAAACTAGATTGATTACACAATGACTCTATCTCTCGACATTATTTGATACTAGTCGTCATATTATAATCATCTTATGTATCGAATATAATGATGAAAACCTCCACTGGTTTCTAATATTGACGAAGTAGTACTAGCAAAATTTATGTTAATCAAATAAACATTTAAAGAAGAAGGTCCCATTAGATGTCCCACAACTAACTTGTTAATTCTTCAATAATTTGGGGTAGTTTCCTTTCTAGCGTCCAACAATTAAGACAATGGAAACTTTATCGGTCGGGATTGATAGGTTTAGTATCGTTATTCTCAATAACTTTACTTTTAACATTACCTTGTATCAATTCCATTCTAATTTTACTTCTTTAAAACCTTATCCTTTTCTTAACGGTTTAAGAGAACGCTCCCACTCATTTCAATGAGTCTTTGCTTAGAGAAGCAAAATTGAATTTCATGAAGACTACTCTTCAATTCATTTGTTTGTTTAGTCTTAAAACTTTCATTGAAGTGGTTGCGGCATTTTGGTCAATTTTGATTTCCAAATCTAGTTACCAAAATGATGTAACGTTTCAAAGTACTTAACTCAATTAAGCATATGAGAAACAATTCATTGTAAGTAGATATGTTAGTCAAGAATCAAAAACCCTTTTGATCACAAATAACTTCCATCTATACTCTTCACAAGAGATCCTTACAATGGATAATTCGAGGTTTTAGAAGAAAATTCATATTTGTCTTTAGTTACGATGTTTTAATGGAGATTTGAATCAAAAATCGAAATGATATCGTATATGAATTGCTTTAAAGAAATAGAACAATATGATAACGGAATAGTGGAAAACTCAACATCTATCGTTTTATTAATATTTGTAAATAACAAGTAAAGCATTTACATAGTGACCTCTACCCGACTATGATAAATGATTCTAAGACCCAAATTAATATTAACTTGGGCACGGGGTAGCCGATGAAACCCTTATCAATATAACTCAGTGGATTAACTCTTTAATCGATTCTACTTTTAGAACTCTTGGTCGATAAAATTACTCTAATATTTATCTATAGCCCGGAACACATGCGACTACGGTCACGAATACTTCCGTTGAGGTCAATCCAAATTTCAAATAAATGTGTCCATGATCCAAATTCACATTAACTTGGGCACGGGGTAGCCGATGAAACCCTCATCAACATGAATTCGGCGGATAGACATTTATCACCCACTTCCCCTACGTAACAAGGTTTGTACCCCGGGGTGGTCGAGTACACTCCCTCGTGAAATAGGTTTTCATGGTTTCTACTTTTTGGTAAGGCTAAGTCTCAAATTGTTTATTTTAGCGAGAGGTCATGTCAATTTATTATCTATCACGTTTTAAGTGAACTAAAGCGGTGAACTACGATAATTGTAATTGACACGGTCGATAAACTCGATTAAAATGATAATGCATGTTATCGTTATGGCGATTTAGCGATGCATGCAACATATAAATAAAATGCAAAGCATAAAAATAAAATCCTAGTATGGCCTTCCTAAAATAGTAAATCTAATAAACTATTACAAATTCGGAAACCAACTCCTTTGGTCCCTTGAACTTCGGTCTTGGCACGCATTTCAAGGCAACTCTTTCTTTAATGGATCGCCTTCTCGAGTGGTACCGTCATCAAAGAACTCCGGAATAAATAAATTACATAATAAATTACATACTTTCCTATTATACATTTTTAATTAAAAATAAAAATAAATCTATTAAATTACAAAACGGTGATACAAGATCACAATAAATTACAACCGAATCGATATTCCCATACATTTCGGGTAATATCAATTAAAACTAAGGCCATACTAAGTAAAATTACATAATTCAAAAATTACATAAAATTAAAATATAACAATCATAAATAAAATGCAGCATTATAATATGTATGAACATGCCCAATTTTATGCTAAATCGCCTTTAAGGAGCCAATATCGTATATTAATCGGTTTTTACGGATTTGCGTGATTTAACTTATTAAAATCACAATAATTACATAAATTCATATTTATGTACAAGTTAATTACCCTAACCATCTTAGGACTCAAAATTAGTCTCCACTAACATTTGACAATAATTAAACATGATTTCTTACTATTGTTCATAAATGGACTCAAAAGCACAAAATTATGATATAAAATTCAAATTAAATTCTAAAAATTTCAAAAAATTTCAAAATTTGAAATTTAAACTCATGAACATTCTGGAAAAATACCATGACACTCATAATGTTCAAAACATAGGTTAAAATTTCGAAATTTATTGAGAAAAACAATGTTGCGGTTTATCCGATTTAACAATTATTACCATAAAAATATGAGAAAAATTATTTTTCTTAACTTTTCACTTTTAGATCTGAAATATGTGATAAAATGCAACATGTGACGTTTTTCCTTAGTCATGAAGTATATTTTAGCAATTTTTACTAATTAAAGTCACTATTTATGTGATTTTTCATCAAAAATTCATAAATCATGCATAAAGACTTCATTATAGCCAAATATTTTACACACATCTTGTAAAATTGCATGTGACAACATACTAAATTTATATGACCAGATTCGAAATATAACTCATATTAACCTATTTTCCCATATAAATACGATTTTAACTTGAAAAACCATATTTCGAGCATAACAACTCATTTTATTATGAAAATTTACAGACCATCAGTAGATAATATATGTGAAAACATATCCAAAAACCACTGGAAAAATCAAAGTTTAGCTATTTTTAGTCCAAAAATGACATTTTTATCATAAAAATCACATTTTAATGCCATTATAATATAAAATGAACAATAAAATCTATAAACAAACCAAAATGTCCTAAAAATCACTTAGGACCAGAAACTTTTAACATGCAAGATTATTTTTAGGTTTATCTTCATAAAACCAAATTAATTAGTTTTGTATGTTAATCATATAACTCGGAAAAACTATAAACCGATTTGCATGCTAACAACCTAAGGCTCATGATACCGCTTGTTAGTAATAATTAATCTCATTAATTTACATATTCATATATGTGAGAAATTATTTAGTCATAAAATAATTACAAATCTTACGTATGCAAACTAAATAAGAGGAGATAAGAAAATTGTTTTCCTTACTAAGTGATTTCGGTTTTATGGGCATCAACAAGATCTCCTTCTTGTTAGTTCTTGAGCTTTCCAATAATGGATGAACAAGGTTCAAATTAGAACCTCTTCCAAAAGCATATACCCAAGGTGTTACTCTTAATAATTAACAATATTATGAACTAGTAATATTATTAATCTTACTTAAAAATGACACAAAAACTAACTTTGTTCTCTTGAAAAATCGGTTCAAGAGGAAGTGATTATGTGAGTTTATTTCTCTAGAATTTTCACAAATTGTGGAGAGAAAATTTTTTCTTACACTAGAAAAATATATGTTGAAGAAGTGAATGAAATGAATGATGAAAACTCTATGTTTTTCCCTTGGAATAACCGGTTGGAGGAGAGAGTATAACCCAATGCATGAGCTTGTTTTTCTACCCAAGAAAAATAGGCATGCAAGGCTACAAGTAGGTGTGTAATCATATTGTTTTCCACTTAAATATTTAACACAATTTAAACATAATACTCCCTCCACTATTTCGGCACTTTTAACATAAAATGGATGGTCCATTTTATTTTGTCATTTCTCAATTGTGACATATGTGACATGTTACTTGTCTTATGAAATTGTAATGTATTTTTAACATATTAAAAATCAACATACTCATAAAATATGTCATTAAAAAAATCGACTAGTAATTCGTAATTACTTGTACCAAAACGGTTTATCAATTATAAATCACAACGTCTTGTATTTATAATAAATTATTCATTCAATTTCAATTATTTCGTAAACAATAATTTTATCTAAGTAATAAAACAATTCGATTACTTGGACCGTATCTCATTTAATCAAATTACGATAAGACACGTTAACTTTACTCACAAAATCACCCGTCAATTTTAAGCAATTTAATTAACTCGTATCGGCATACGGTTAATTAATAATCAATTAAGAGCGTCACCCTTTAGGTATGACCTAAGGGGATCAACTGATCACCACCGTCGCACGACAGTAATGTCAAACTCTAGTCATCCAATCATTACCGATATGTGTGGACCAGTTGACTGTAAAATATTATATCCCACATGTATTCTTAAAATGAGATTTAAACATGTGATCATCATGATCGACAGTTGTGATCGCATTATTGTCGGAGGACACTTATTCCAACAAGTTTCTGATAGGGGAATAGAGGTTGATAAAGCAAAGGTAGAAGTGATTCAGCAATTACCACCTCCTGTTAATGTTAAGGGGGTGAGGAGTTTCCTTGGCCATGCCGGCTTCTATCGCCGGTTTATCAAGGATTTCTCAAAAATTGCTAAACCACTTACACATCTGCTACTTAAAGATGCCCCTTTTCTGTTTACTGATGAGTGTCTTTCTGCTTTTCACAGGTTAAAGCAGGCTTTAGTCTCTGCGCTGATCATACAGCCTCCCGACTGGGACTTGCCGTTTGAGATAATGTGTGATGCCAGTGACTATGCACTAGGAGCGGTGCTAGGCCAAAGGAAAGACAAAGCTTTAAATGAAATCTACTATGCGAGCCGAACTCTGCATGAGGCTCAAGTGAAGTACACTACCACTGAAAAAGAGCTGCTAGCTGTAGTTTATGCCTTAGAGAAATTTCGTTCTTATTTGGTTGGGTCAGAAGTTACTGTTTTTACTGACCATGCAGCTCTGAGGCACCTCCTTGCTAAGAAGGAGGCTAAACCACGGCTATTGAGATGGATACTCCTTCTTCAGGAGTTTGATTTGCAGATTAAAGATAATAAAGGAGCTGAGAACATTGTAGCTGATCATCTGTCGAGACTGTCGCGACAAAAAAGGGAAGATTCTTTACCTATTGATGATTCTTTCCCTGATGATTCTTTATTTGCTGTATTATCGTCTATTGTTAACCAAGAGCCTTGGTATGCAGATATAGCTAACTTCGTTGTCAGTGGCAAGCTGCCGCCTGATCTTTCTCATCAGGAGAGGAAGCGTTTTCTGTATAACGCTAAGCAGTATTTTTGGGACGATCCTTATTTATTTAAGGAATGTGCAGACGGTCTCTACAGACGGTGTATTCCGCAGTGGGAGGCCAAAGTAGTCCTGGAAGGCTGTCACTCCTCTTCCTATGGTGGTCACCACGGTCCATCGCGGACCGTGGCTAAGGTACTTCAGTCTGGTTTTTACTGGCCTTCTTTGTTTGCTGATGCTAAGTCTTTTGTTTCAGCTTGTGATGTCTGCCAACGATCAGGGAACATTTCAAAGAGATATGAGATGCCACAAAATGGTATCTTAGAGGTTGAGGTTTTCGATGTCTGGGGCATTGATTTCCAAGGACCGTTCCCGTCTAGTAAAGGTAACAGGTACATTTTAGTGGTTGTAGATTATGTGTCGAAATGGGTTGAGGCAATTCCCTCACCTCATTGTGATGCCAAGACCGTGATAAAAATGTTTAAAAAGGTCATATTTCCCCGATTTGGTGTCCCTAGGGTCGTCATTAGTGATGGGGGAATGCACTTTAAAGAAAAGAAACTAACTTCTATTCTGTCTAAAGTTGGTGTCCAACACCGGCGTGGTTTGGGCTATCATCCCCAAACTAGTGGTCAGGTTGAGGTCTCTAATCGCGAGTTGAAAGAGATCTTGTCTAAGGTAGTTTCTAAATCACGGAAGGACTGGAGTCTTAAATTAGAAGACACATTATGGGCCTCTGAATCGCCTTTAAGACACCAATTGGTGCATCACCTTATAGGTTAGTTTATGGGAAATCATGTCACTTACCTGTTGAGTTGGAATGTAAGGCTTGGTGGGCAATTCGTGAGCTTAACTTTGATCCTAAGTTGTGTGGTCAGAATCGTCTTTTGCAGCTAGATGAGTTGGAAGAATTTAGGCTTAACGCCTATGATAGCTCGCGCATTTATAAAGAAAAGACGAAGAGATGGCATGACAAAAGAATTCTACCTCGAGAGTTTCATGTCGGGCAAAAGGCGCTGCTGTTTAATGCCCGACTGCGATTGTTTCCTGGCAAGCTGAAGTCCAGGTGGAGTGGTCCTTATACGGTGACAGCTGTCACTAGATATGGATCCGTTGAGCTAGAAGGTCCCGAGGGAAATCAGTTCAAGGTGAATGGGCAATATGTGAAGCATTATCACGAGGCAAATGAAGCAGATAATCGTGTTGAAGTCCTATACTTCGATGAGCTAGATGCGCCAGTTAATTGATGCCAGAAAGGTCGTGCGGGACCTCATAAACCTGCGCTCTCCGGGAGGCAACCCGGACTGTTTTATTGTATTTTTGTTGAACTTTTTATTTGCCTATAGCTTTTTGTTGAACTTTAGACGCTTTTTTATGCACCCTATGTATTTTTCTTTGCTTTTGATGCGTGTTTTGCAGGTACAGTCACTCGATCTAGTAGTTTTTATACTCGATCGAGCACTTTTGATATGATATTCACTCGGTCGAGTGATTTCAGTACTCAATCGACAAGCTGCATAACCCGGATCACTCGATCGAGTAAATATTTGCTCGATCGAGCACCTTTTGAGGCCAGTTCACTCGATCGAGCTATTCCAATCTACTCGATCGAGTGGTTTCGTCTTCCAGCCATTACTTTTCGTCTGTTGAGCTACTGCTTGACTTCTTTTAACCTCCCATGTTCATGATCGGTTTGGGGATATTCCCCTTCATGACGTTTTTTAAGTCTTTCAACTCCACTTATCCTTCTCTCTCCTTAGTTTGCATCCCTTTCCTTATTTTTGGTACAATAAGGGCATTGTACGGTTTGGTTTGGGGAGGTATGCATCCATATCTGTGTCTGCATGTTTTCTTGCATTTTCGTTTGCACGTTTATTTATTTTCATTTCAAAAATTTCATGTTTAATTTGAGTCGGAACGTTTGAACTTTGACGCTACATTGAATCCTTACCTTAGCCTTGCATTTTCTTGACATATAGTTGGCATGATTATGTGCATGATCTACGAGTTTTTGTTTCTCTCTTATCTGAACAAATAGACTTGACTCACATATCGGCAAGCTACATTACATTCTGAGGTTAGAGCTTTATAAACTGGTGACATTCATGACCGGTTTCATTTAGGATGTGAGTAGTACTCTTTGTAAGGCATGTAACATCAATTTGCATAAGCATGAGTCTAGTCTTCTTAATACCTGTATGCATTCGCTCTGTGGATGGTGACGCATGTTAGGAGAGGCAATTCCCCTTTATTTCATTCTACCCATGAGCCCCACATAGCCAAATTGCCTTTTGTCCTTTTAGCTACATACTATAATTTTTCCTACCCTAGCCGAGCTAGTAATAAGTAGCTGTTTGGAATGCTTTACTGCAGTTTGGTTATTTTTATTTGAATTCAGAAGATGGTGGAAGAATTGAAGGGAATGAAAGAAAAAAAATGATGGATGAAAAGAAAAAAAAAGAAGAAAAGAATGAAAAAATAGAAATATGAAAAAAAAAAAGAAAAAGAAATAAAAATCATGTGCAGAGATTTGAGAAATTGTATAATGATTTTCACTCCCATGTTTTACTTATATTCTATGGGGAGTTGACAAGTTTATGGCGTATTGTGAGTAGAGTGCATTGATTTGCACCGTTTTGTTCTGATATATTGAGTACGAAGTTGGGATGCAGTTCAATATTTGGATTCGTTGTTGCTAGCCTGGCTACTAACTCAACATATCCAAATTCATCTTAGCCCCTTCTTACCCATTACCTCACTTACCCAAATGTAAGTCCTCGGCATGTGTCTTGGTCATTAGTATGGTTGGAATGCGTATGTACGGTTGTAGAGACTCTATTCATGTTAACTGCATACATGTTCTTATAGGTCGAGATAGGTGAGTGTCTTAACTTCTTTCTATCTTTCACATATATACTCACCTCGTGCCTACATTTGAGCGATGAGCGACCCGTGAGAGTCCGATATCTTTTGAGTCTTGCAAGGTCGATGGTTTAGTAAGTTTGAAACATTGATTTAACTCGTTTACACTTATCATTTGCCACTTTGTTAGTTGTTGCATTAAACTGGTTTTGGTGGGTGATTTGTAGCTGATATGTTGGTCCCGTTCCACTGTTTATTCTTAGTTGCATTCATAGTTTGCTTAGGGACAAGCAAAGGTTTGGTTTGGGGAGATTTGATGCGTGTATTTTATATAAGGTTTTTACCTCATTTTTACACGCATTTCTGTATTATTTACGTGGCATCTAGCTACAAATACCCCCAAATATTCTACTTTGGTTCGTTTTATGTAAATTGCAGGAATAAGCCAAAGAGGAGATAAATCGAGCCTAAACTCGTCCCATTTGCATGCATTTATGGAGAACAAGGAGCCGGAGCTTGGAATCTATCACTTTGGAGACGCGTGAGCTGGTTTCGGAAGGTGTTTAGTGCCTAAACGTACCAAGATAGCTCGATCGACTACTTTTCTAGTCGATCGAATGCTTTATATACTGAAGGTTACTCGATCGAGCAGTCCCAGTATTCAATCAAGTAAGCAATACAAGGAGTTACTCGATCGAGTGGTTTATTTCCACTCGTTCGAAGGGTTTGGTGCTTAGTTGCTCGATCGAGTGGTTTATTTCCACACGATCGAGTGGTTTGGCCTGAATTAGAGTTTTTCCGCCTATTTTCGTATGGGCTTTTGTAATTTAGTTATGGATTATGTTTAGAGGAGGATTTTCGTATAATACAGTAGACTGCGTAACTCCTCCTCATTCACTTTTTTGACTCAAGAATTTTCTATTGCTCCTTCATTTTACCTATACTTTACTCTTCTCTATTCGGATTCGGAATTTCTATTCGGTATTATTATTCCATTTTAATTCTTGTTCTTGTTCTTAATTCATTATTAGTGCTTTTAATTCTTCCCCTCCTTATTTCGCTATTGTTATTTTACTTCCAATTAAATTTATCATTATCATGTTTAATTCTTATTATTTATATGTTATTATTGTTGATTCGGTAATGTGTAGCTAATTCCCTTTTGCTAAGGCTAGGGGATCCATGATTATGAAGGAATAGTAGTTGCCATATTAGGTTAATGCTTGTGTAGTCTTTGTTGTTAATCGCTGCAGTTAATTGTATCTGTCTAATTGAGTCGACGCAATTAGACATTTTTATCATAGTAAACCTTGACCTGGACAGGAAGGTTAGAAAGGGTGAGACTCGTAGCGAACATTAGGGCACTGTAGTGAGGGCGGAAGCTAAGCTATCTGTGCTTTAGGGCGAATTGAGACCGAAAGGAGATATTCACTGCTCCTCAGACCATACTTGCATTGACCTGAGACTTAGATTACTAGACTGAATGATCATGGTGAACCGTCAGTCTTAGCTGTTTTCCTTATCTGTTTAATCTTTCTTCTCTGCCTTTTCTCTCTTTCATTCTTATTAGTTTAGAACAACAACTCAATTAAAACCCCCAATTTGGTTACCGTGACGAACTTAGACAAAGCTGACATTTTCCCATCTCCCTGTAGAGATCGACCCGACTTCCCTAGCTATATTAGTTAGAGCCAGTTGGTTATTTTTGATAGGTATACGACTACCGTGTCACTGGGCCATCTGACAGCTGATCCCATGTTGTCAAGTCTCTGGATCAATCCTGTAATATCAACACTGAAGTTATGTTCGGAGATAGGTGGGTAAACTTTAATCTTACCTTGATACTCATGGGCCAGGTTAACTTCTGACTGATCTGGCCTGGAATATGGAGTAGGTCTATAGTTGTTTCCTTTGTTGCTCTTCCTACTGCTCCTTTCATGATCTTTTGGTCTGCTGGGTGATCCAAGTTTATAGCTTTTATCTTCTTCCAGCCTGATGAAAGCAAGAGTCTTGGCCTGAACATCTTCGAAGGTGTGGCAGGGATACTTAGTGAGTTCGCTGTATAAATCACTATATGGTAGTAGCCCCTGTCCCGAATGCCTCCACCGCTGTTCCAACGTCACACCCGGGTATGGATACTTTCTCCTTGTTGAATCTTGCAAGAAATGTCCCGAGAGTTTCATCAAAGCTTCGTGTAACTCGGTAAAGGTCACTGGATCGTTTCTCCAACTCCCTGCTACTCGCGAACTGCTGGTTGAAACTGTTGATCAGGTTGGCAAAGGAATGGATGCTCCCAGTTGGCAGGTTGATGTACCATTGCAGAGCAAGGCCAGTCAGGGTCGTTCCAAATCCCATGCACATGCAGACTTGTCTGAACTCACTGGGAATAGATGCAGCTAGCATTTTCTGCTTGTAAAGAGCCACGTGATTTTGTGGATCTGTGGTTCCATCATAGACCCTCATGGATAGAATTGTGAACTTTTTTGGTAGGTCTACTTTTGCTATTTCGTCTATGAAAGGCGAATCGGATAGTCTGTCGGGCGACTTCTTCCATCTTTGGCGGTACTCCGGGTATCTTATCGAATTTTTCATTGAGTTTCTTGATCTCTTGAACCACTGCCATCATGATGGCTGCTGCGGATTCATCAGGTTTCTCCTTATCATCTTTTAGTTCATCATCACCATCAACATTAATGGATTTAGGAATACTTGGGCTCCCAAAACTGGAAAAATCAATATTTTTAATGATTGATGAAAATGGGGTTCCTGGTTGGAATCTAGAGCCTGCCCCTTGGGTCTTCTCTAATTTTTGCTTTAGAGCTGATTCAGATTCTTTCAATTGCAGGATTTCTGCTTCAGTTTGGGCTACTTTTTCTTTCAGGCTTTCCAACTCAGCGATTTTTTGGAGAGCTGCATTCAATTGTTCTTCAACGGTGGGTTCGGCCATTTTTGTAGGTCTTTTGAATTTTTGTAAGATAAGAAAAAAGTATTTAAAGAGCTAGATGTCCCACGGTGGGCGCCAATTGTTTTGTGTGGATTTTGCGCAAGGCGAAATCAGGTCAGGGTAGAGTTGTGTAAGGTTAACTAGCTTTAGATAGTCTGTTGGTCAGGTCGTCAGGGTACAATATAAAGCTGTAAATGAAATAACGACAATAATAATAAGACAAAGAATTTTGTACGTGGAAAACCCTTGAATGGGAAAAAACCACGGGCACCAAGCCAGGAGAGGATTTCACTATGTATTTTGGGAGAATAATTGTATGACAATAACAATGTTTATATTTCTCTATGTATTGCGTATGCTCCTTCTTATGTGTCAATCAGATGCTTCCAATATCTTCAAAGTATTCCTTATATAGGCTTCTTCCCTGAACGGCTGCTTGATACGGTATTAAATGCAGATTATTCTCCATTATTACCAGTAATAATTGCTAATTATTCCTCCCTTAATTATTGCATTTACTGCGAAATCTTCACACTTAGTGCTGCGTATATAATTCCTTTATAATATGCGTATATGGTCTAATATCGTCGTGATATTTTGACCGTTGTCCTCTCCATGGCCTGGCGCCTATCTCCATGTGTCCTGATAGCCTGACATCCTGACAGCCTGGCAGTTAGGTTTAGATGAGATACTTATCAGGAAGGTCTGCGGATTTCCAGGCCTAACATTTGAGAAATTGAAGGAATTTCTAAAAATGACGTAGAGAACCAATTGAACAAAGTTCTAAAGCATTACGATACGATCGTAGTGGCAAAGATCTAAGTAATAAATTTGATTTATTAAATATGGATTATGACCTAGTGTCACTACCCATAAGATCGAACTAATATGAGTCGGTTTGAGTTGTTGAACTAAATTTTGGGAATTTGCAATCCAAAACGGACAAGTAATTCTAAACGGATGGTCAACCATGAGATACCTGAAATAGAGAGTCTATTTAACATATGACATGGATCAGACTGGCATATGACAAGAGTCAAGCTGCCATGATAAAGTTGGTCTTTTATGTGCTAACATGTCAATCTAGACAAACTCCTTATACTCCACCATATATATGTTTGTAACTCACAAAGCTATCTCTTAAGAAGATAGAAGTATTTCTAAGAGATTGAGTGGGAGTAGATCGTAACAAACATATTTTATAGTTAGAGTGTTACTTTGTGAAAGTAATGGAACTATAATCTATGAAGATAGAATGAGAGTATAGTTCAGTGGTAGTTTAGTACACATGTCTTATTGGTTAAAATATTGCTTTGTGAAAGTAATGGTATTATGACCTTATTCCAAATTGACCTTATTACATACGAGCCGTAGCATTATAATTCGAAAATTGTTACTCAAGAGTAGATTTACTTTAAAGCGAGAGTCTCTTTAAAGGTAAATAGAGCTTCAGAGTATTCAAATGCATAAGATTGACATGAAGATGTTGATCAAGATTAATTATGTTAGGAATTGCCGCATTTCATTTTAATGAAGAATGGCAAATAAAAATTCGCTTTTCTAAAATGGGAATTTAGAGAAGGAAGTGTTTCGAACACAAAATCTTAGATAAAGATTTAAGAATCCTAACATCTTATGCGTAGCTTTCTTAAGTGATCCCAGAGTGGTCTTAAGCAAGCAGTAAAGGATTGTACTTTTCGTTCATGTGATAATAGTGAATGGTTTCATTCACATGATTGAAGAATCGTGATTATACATGAAGTTAAGTGGGAGCCAGAATCATTTTCCCATGTCTTATATGTTGATAACATATTACTTATTGAGAATAATGTACCAATGCTCTCTTCTGTCAAGAGTGATTGGGAGACTTGGAAAAGGTGCAATATACTTTAGATTACCGAATCTATGTGAGAGTATATTGGCATAGAGTTGAGAGTCTTATGAGAATAAGATCTTTCGTATATGTTGTACATCAACAAGGTTAAATAGGCTATTCATGTTGATAGAAGTGGAAATACTATGATGGAGTCATAGTCATTCACTAAACCTATTAAGTTGTTGATCACATGAAATAGAATTCTAATGTTTCCTCCATTAGAACGATCATGTATGCCAACAGACGCACATGCCATGGTGTGACATATGCTGAGAGCATAATAAGTCAATAAAGGGATAATTCCCATGATATGGCTTGTGAAAGCCTTAAAGAACATCCTTGAGATTCTTGAGAAGAATTAAGGATACGTTCATATGTTTGGATGATGAACTAAGTTACGTGTTGAAGTGTAGCACAAACTTTAGTTTCCAAACTTAAAGGGATTTGTTGAAATCCTAGGATGCCTTATTGACTAAGGAGTAAGAGACTAAAAAGGTGTTTTAGTTTCGCACATTACAAATTCTACAAAAGAAATCTAAGTAAGTTGTGACAAAATGGTCAAAGTAGGGATTAAGGGTGAATCCCTCAACAAATGACTTTATCACAAGTTATGCGACAACAGTGGGAGCATCTTTCAAGTTAAAGAGCCCAAGTCTAGTAGGAAGTCTAGACAAATACTTACAGATAAATTCAAGTTATTAGAAATAACATTGAAAATAAGGAAATAGCAATTGATAAAGTTGGAATATATGGATATAGGGTATATCTGTTTGCCAAGCTTTAATTGCATTTTAACTAGTGTTAATAATACACTAAAGATTATAGGCTATGAAGTAGTAATAGTGTATTGACTATTCATATGTGATAATCGCATTTATCGTATGAGTTTCATTAAACTCACCCGTTACCTTGTCGTATCCGAATGGGTTGTAGAGATAAATTAAACCCCATTAAAGTGAACTGGATTGACATGGTATTCGGCCCTAGTTACTTATATGAGGTGACGTCTCGAAGTGACTAGAGTGTGATGCGATTGAGGGCAAGTTCAAGTGCCATAGAGTCATATGGGATGACTAGTCGATCACATAGGCAGACTGTATGGGACACTCTGTCGGTCAGTGACCGCTTATAGAGTTCTGGTAATTCATAAAGCCTGGTCGTGGCAAGAGCTACTATAGTATTCTTATGAGTCAATTCTTTTGACTAGACACTATTCGCCCAAGTGGGCACAGATTTCTGATTAGCTTTGATTTATACTCTACGATTTCGTAAATGAGGTCAAACTGGGTTGTTTGAAATCTCAAGGCCACTCAGGAGTAGTTAACTGGAAATGCGTGGCCACGCTCGGAAGGTATCTATGTTAGATAATTCCGGTCAGACAGTTACTCTCCGGATCGTGGAAACCACTCAAGATATGATCAAGTGTAAGTACGACCTGTAAGACACCTTAGATTGAGTGGGAGATTGTAATAGGATAAGAGAATTGATGACGCACACTTGTCTCGGACAAGTGGGAGATTGTTGGAAAATGTGTCCTCAACAATAGTGCGATCACATGATTTAATATCATAATTAAATCTAAGAATACGTAAGGGATGATTCATTTATATAGTCAACTGATCCACATTAATCGGTAACGATTGGCTTGCTAGAGCTTGACGTTACTGTCGTGGGACGGTGGTGGTCAATTGATCCCTTAAGCTCACACCTAAAGGATGATGCCCTTATCTGTAAAGCTGATTAATTGTATGATGATACAAGTTGATCAATTCCTTAAAATTGAACAATTCATTTGTGAGAGAGAATATATTTATCTTATTGTAATGGGATTAAATAAGATTTATTTTAGTAATAAAAATGCTTTATTACTAAAATTGTTTATTGTTTGAGAAACAATAGAGATAAGAATGAATGGTTAAATATAATTACAAGATGTTGTGAATTATAATTATATGACCCATTTTATTTATGTGATCAAATATCACTAGTCAATTTGTTGTATGTAATTTAATTAATTTATATAATGATATTTATGTGATAAATATGCATTAAATTAATTAATAACATGTAACATACTACATGTGACATATTGTGTGACAAATGACAAATTGACAAAATAAAGTGGAGGTCCATTTTATATAAATGACCGAAAAATTGGAGGGTGGTAGAAATTAGTGGGTGATTTATTTTATGTGATAAAATAATTAAATTGAACCTAGTCTACCTATTCTTACATACCTATGTTTTGGTAAGAGTTAAAAAAAAAAAAGCAAGATGCCCTCTTTTGGCACCATGCTAACCGGCCATACTCCACTTATGGGGAGTTTTTGGTTCTTTTATATTTACTCTAAGACACTACCATTCATACTACATGCAAACTCTCTCAAATGTTCTTTCTCTTTCACAAAAACTTGAGAAATCTTGATTTAAATTGTTCAATCAAATTACTAATATTATTAGTGTAATATATGAGTATTAGTAATCAATTTTAAGGTAAACTACTAAACAAATATCTAGCAAATATTATTTAGTAGAGATAAGGGATAATCTTGGGTGCAATCAAGAGGAGTGGCTTCTATACTTGAAGTTTTTGGAGGTTCATCCTATTACTCATCATAGCTCAAGAACAAGTGAAGGTAGGAGACCTTACTTGTGCCCATAAACCGAAATTTACAATGTAAGGGACATTGTTTTCATATAAATCTCTTATTTTGTTATGCATGCACTAGATCTAAAGAACAAATAATTAAAATGTTAATTAGTTCACTATTAGAGGAGTCTAATAAGAGGTACATAAACCTAACAAGGAGCACGTTGTCAGGGAGTTGTGCTATGTGAATGGAAATTGGATTGCATATCATATGTTCTTGTTGTTAGTGTTTATTCCTATTCAACCTCGTGGTTGACCGTGTATTCTTGAACACCTGTGATGAACCGTTTTATGGGGAGCAGATTGATTTGACAGGTACTAAAGATTAGCTGACTTGGGAGCTTATGGGAATACGTGAGGACTTAGTCGGTCTACCTAGAAGTCTAGACCCACATAGATTATTTAATCACTTTATTTATTTCCATTGCAAGTTGTAATTATTTTATATTAAGTTTTAGTTGGTTAAGTTGTAATAAGCATGTAATCGCTAAGTTTTAATTTAAAGTACTTTGGTGAGTTGGACTTTGTTATTCACTGCCTCGGGAAACCGAGATGGTAACAGTCCTATTTATTTGGGAATGTCTAGCTAAAGGTTCCTGAATAAAGAGGGGTGTTACAAGTCCACATATAACCCTATTCAGATGTTCCTGTACGTAAGCACGGGAGAGAATATAGACATATCCACAACATATGACACACGTATAACGGTACTTAACACGTATACCTACTCTTATACATTCCACCTATCTTTCTCAAAAGTCTACCATTGTTGAGCACATTATCATATAGGACATCACCAAGCATACCAAATTCCACAACATCAAGCAAGAAGTATGCAACAATCATATACACCAAACACGTCCCATTACCCACGTGTAGTGACCAACTCAAGTTAAGAGGGCAAGTACTCAACCTTGAGATGTCTCCCAAGCTTGTCACAAGCCCTCTAAAACTCAAATCGGGTTCATTTTAAATTAACTCACCCTAGTTTATTGGTTCAATTGTTAGGCTCCAAAAGCGTCGCTCTGATACCACTTTGTAACACCCCCATAGGTCAGGACCCTTCCTCTAGGCACTTCCCATCATATGGAGGTGTCACAAGCCTTGGTTTCCCAAGAGTGTAGTGCGAACAATAAGTAAAGAAGTACTTTAGATAACATAAATAGTTAAGTTGTAAAGTCAAGTGACCATAAGTTAAGGGATATGAAAATCATCCCAATAGTACAACCAAATCGAAAGAAGTTTAAATCTCAAAAACTAAATAATAACAAGTGGTGAAACCGAGGTAGACCGCTCCCAAGCCCGCTACTCAAACATGTGCACCTGTCGACACAGCTCCCCATATGGGCGGAAATCACCATATGGTTCATCACAGACATTCAAACCCAAGTGTTAGCCAATGATATGAATGTTCAATAATAAACAAGAGATGCAACTAACTTACTAATTTAATGAGATATGTAAACATGACAAGTATCTACCAAACTTATCTCCTCCAACCGTGACCGGAACACGCCCACGACATTACTAAAATCACTAAGGTACTCGGAACACGTCCGTGGTACCGGGCTCGAATGCGACTCGAGTCCCCTGCCATACAACATGCCTCACCGCATGAGTCCCTCCATAACCCAAGTACTAATGTGCACATTACCCTGGAGTGGGAAGCTCCAAGGGATACTTGAGCGGAAGACGGTTTCCCAACCGCTTCCCGTCTCCAAAAACATCATCAACATCCCCCACAATGTCAACAATTCACCAACAACAAGAACAATGAACCAAACAAGCATGCCATTAAATTCATATACAACCAATTCATGCTCATAACTTCATTAATTCATTTTCTCTTCTTTTAATTGCTTATTAACATGTTATAGTGCAAGATAATTAATACTAGATTCATTCACCATACTCATTCTTCGCAAAATCATCATGAGACCACAATATGTACCAAACCCTAATTATCCAAAACATGTTATAATGAAACTATTATTAGATAAATGTAATTAATGGTATAAAATGCACAATTAAACACTCATAACACCATAGCTAAGTAGGGAAACTCTACCTTGAGCTTATCTCCACAATTCCACAAGCTAATCCCTAGAAATGATCCTCAATGAAGCTTCCTACACATATTAATTACTATAGTCAATACTACAATCTACTATAACAACATACTAACTTAATGATGTGACCATAATTAGCGCACATTTAGTCCCCTAATTGAGCCTATTTTGCATACTATTATAACATTTTATGGCCATTTTATCCGTCAAAACCTTCCTATTTGCTTTTCTATCGCATTTCATATGTTTTGTAGAAAAGGAGATAATAAGGCGGAAATTCCCGTCTTTCGTGCATATTTGGAAGCTTATTGATGATATTATATGGACTAGTATGAAGAGGAGGCAAGAATGAGGTCCAAGTATGTAGGAATAAAGAGTTTATAGAAGACTCATAAGGGTTAAAGACAAGGATGACGAGAAGGAAGCCATTTATGAAGAAATTGCTCGGAAACTGAACCAAGGGTTGCTCATTTGGCTCTGAAAGTATGCTAGATGGAACGGCATCGAAAAATCAAGTGATCTAGGCTTTTGAATCACTCCAATAGGAGTCCGGATGAGAAAATAACGTCCGTTTTACAATCCGAGGTCAAACAAAGAAGCTGTTCGGGAATCCGCGCGTCCCGAGAAGAAGACGCTCGTCTCCCCCAATCCGCCCGGATTGTCCCCAATCCGCCCGTCTTCTGGCTGGGAAAAACAAGAAAATTCACTGGAGGAGAATCCGCCCGTCTTGCTTTAAATCCGCTCGGATTCCCCCTCGCCAATCCGAGCGTCTTGCCCAAGAATCCGCTCGATTCCTCGGCCAGATCCGGCCGTCCCGACTCCCATCCGCACGGATTTCAGCACAGCACGTTTTCATTCTTCTAGCAACGATAAGAGAAGCCCTTCTCTCGGAGAATCCCGGAGTCTCCTTGCTCAACTTAAAAAGTGTAATTACTAGTTTAGCCCTTAGTTAACCTAATGCATCCCACCTAATTTCCACTATAAATACCCCATCTTTGTAATTAATCAAGCATGTGGTTTTTGGGTAGAAAATCCTTCTTTAGATTAGATTAGGAGTAGATTAGAATAGATTACTCTTTAATCTTTCCACAAATTACACATTAATCTCTCCTTAATTATTGTTCAAGTTTATTATTCAAGTTTATTATTGGGTAATTGAAGATTATTGGGTTATTATTGGGAGATTGACAACTTTCCATCAATCAATCAAGTTTCTTCTATTATTCTTTGCTTTATTATTGTGGAATCTCCATAGGTATAATCCTCTTAATCCTTGTTTTAATTATTGTTAATCTTTCTTACTTGTTCATCATGTTTTACCTTGTTAATATGATTGACAACCTTGTTAGCATGTTAAACTTGATAATGAATGAGTAGTCTCTTAGCTAGGATTAGTGGGTAATTAGGGGAAACCAACATGGGATTGATTCATGCTTAATCTAATATGTTCACATGATTTAAGTGCTTGCTTGTTGTGATGTCAACTTTATGCACATGTTATGTTTGATGAAATGCTAAGCCTATGAATCCTTGCATTTTTTACCATCTCTTATCTACTCAACTTGACTCGTAAGATATAAACCAACTCGAGTCTTGTTAGACCATGCATAGAAGTTGATTAGGAGGAAAGTAAGTCGACTTGTAGGTGTTGTACAATCTAATCGATTCGGCTCCGGGACCCAACTCTTCCTAAGAACCGTAAGATATAACCCAACTCGGTTCCTCCACAACATTAATTGCTTGCAACCTTGTAAACATGTTTGTATGATCAACACCATGAATCCCCCATGACCCCATGATATCCTAGCACTTTTAATCATTTGTTTACATCCTTTATTTCATTGCTTGTTTTACCTTATTGCCTTTATTAGTCTAAAACACAACTACAAACCCAAATCAATTGTGACACTAGTATAAATTGAGATAGATAGACTTAGAGCCCAAAGCACACCGTCCCATGGATCGACCTCGACTTACCGCTAACTAGTTGTATGTTGAGCATTATAAATGTGTTTGATTGAGAGCCACGACGACACTCTTATCAAAATGGCGCCGTTGCCGGGGATGGTGCTATGTGATTAAGTTCTTACTTGTTTGTCTATTTTTATTTTTGCTTTCACCTTGAGGAACTTGTTCCTCAAGGATTGTTCTTACCATTTTCGTGTAGTTTCCATGTTTGTAGTTATCTCCTTGTCTTAGTTATGATGACTCAAGACTTGGTTTATGGAGTATGTGGTGGATCTTTTGAGTATGACTATGGGTATGGGGAGTTTGAGGAGCAAGTCAACACAAACCTACCTTACTATTTGTACAATGAAAATCCTAACTACTACCCCAATTTTTCCCACCAAAATCACCACACCCAATATCAACAACAACCACCCACCCAATACCCATTTCACAATGAACTTCAATTACCACAATACAACCACTTTCACACCTACCCACAACAAGAAGATGAACCCATTGAAAATGTGATTCTCCAAATGATGGGAGATCAACAAAACTTCTTCAAACAAATGCTAGAGGAGAGCCAAAAGTGGGACAATGTTTTTCAAGGCATTGTTGCCCAATGTGAGGAGTTGGAGATTCAAATTGCCCAAGTGAAAGAATCCCAAGAAACCACCCCCCACCACTCCTTAGACATTGACCATGAATGTGAGTTTGAAGGAGTTACCTTTGATGAGAAGTGGGAAGAGCCAACCTCTTTGGGCTCTTGTGAGTATGAAAGTGTGGTGTTTAATGAAGAAGACATGAGGTTGAGTAAGCCAAATACTCTTAACCTTTGTGAGTATGAGAGTGTATCATTTGAAGTGGATGTTGAGGTGTTGGTGAAGAGGAGTGAAGCCCCCATTTATGATTCTTATGGAGATAGAGATGATGACGTACCTATGGATGAAGCTTATGCGGGATATGTGTCTTGCAATGAAGAAGAGGAATGGAGTTGTGAGATTGCCTTACTTGAGGAGCCCATCCTTGAGAAGTTTGAGGTATGCTTCCATGAAGAAGATGAATTCCTTTTCCCCATTTCTCATGAAGACTACTTGGCCCCTACCATGGAGCCAATGATTGTTGGAGAGGATATGGTGGACCTTCTTCAAAAGGTCAAGGCATCATACAAAAGCTACTTGGTGGCAAAGCTCAAAGAGAAACTTGCACGTGAAGCTACTTGTGGGAATTTGGCATCCACAATGACAACTTCTAAGGAACTCCATCATCAAAGCGATGACGATTCTCCTTCCACCTTGGAAGGATTGAAAAATCAAAATGCTATCATCATCACCAAAGTTGAAAAAGAAGGTAGTGAGTGGAAGTCTCCGGGCAACCATGAACCATACTCATTACCTTATGATGACAAGAATCATGGGCCTATTGGTTTGAAGCATCATGAATATTCAAGTGCCAAGAAGGCAAAGAAAACAAGAATGCATGACAAAGTCCCTTGGCCAAGCTTCATCTTGAATTGGAACAAACCGTATTTATGCTTATTTGAGGATTGTGCCCAAGCATTTGACCGGTTATTGAGAGCATTGAGCAACATGGACAAGATCTATAACCATGGCAACAAGTAATGAGTTTGGTGGAGTCCTCCCTCAAACCACCATTTGTAAGATATCCTTTCCTTTAACTTTGCATTACATTTACACTTGCATTTGGTTATTTACATATACATTTAGCTTGCATTTGTATTATATTTCATATTGCTTTTGCATTAGGTAGTTCATATAGTATAACTTGCATTGTAATATATCTCACATGATTCATGTAATTAGTTGCATATAGATTAGAATTCATGCATAGTTACTAATGACCAAACCTATTCTTTTCTACACAAGAGATAGTGTTTAAATCGGTTTGGGGAGGTTTGATCATAAGTGACTTAAGCATTTATCATGCATCATATAGTATAGTTTAGATTGCATTCATTTGTTATATATGTCATATAGAATTGCATTTAGTTAGAGCATGCATTCATTCATACCATATCATTGCATTTGTACTTCAATTTCAAAAAAAAAAAAAACAAAAATACAAAAACATGTATTTCCTTTTTATTCCTACTCCTTCATGTACATTGAGGACAATGTCCAAAATAAAGTGGGGGATGGGAATTTATATTCCAAAAATGCATAAAAATATGTCTTTTAATTTCATAAAATCAAAAAACCAAAAAATTTGAAAAATTTAAAAATCCAAAAACATGTTCATTTCCTTTATAGTATAGTCTTGTATATATTGTGTTTATCCATCCTTTTTCACATTGATTGACTACGCCACATCCGAGACATGAGGATATTGAAGACCGCATGGTATGATCTTTCCAATCTCCTTTTTCCTCTTTATGTTAATGACTATGTGGCTTTATTTTGATTGATGCGGTAAAAACAATGTGAACTTAGGACTTGCATTTAGTTTATATGTCATATTAGTTGGTAGAATCATTTGCATTAGGATGTTTATATGTTAGTTGCATCATGGCATGTAGTTGCATGTTAGAAAAATTTTGTGAAACCGTCTACTTGGGAAACTTGACAAGTGTATATAGGCCCTAGTAGATGCTTTTTATTCTTAAGACTTTGCTTGTTAGAATACTTGTAAAACACCCTAGGATGTGTCATGCTAGTATCCTTTGACCCATGGATTAAGGCCTAGTCAAGAGTACCTTGTGGTGTGATAACTCCTTGGCTACCGTTTATTCCAAGGTGACCCTTGAAACCATGCATACTTCTATCATTCATCCATGTTCTACCATATTTTTATCATCAAAGGGAATGGGCACAAAAAGAAATCAATTTGAGTTCAGTGAAATGAAAAGTGAAAGAAAGTTTGCAAGAATGCATCAAATGAAAAGAGGAGCAAAAAAATAGAACTCCTAAGCTTCAAATACAAGGCACCCTCGTTACTAATTGGGGTGACTTTGAAAATGTTCAAAAAGAAATGCAAAAAGGTTGTCAAGTGTTGAAAAGCCAAAAATCAAAAAGAAATGGCAAAGAAAGTGTTCTCAAATGTCAAAATGCCACAAGAAATTTGGGGGGAAAACAAAAACAAAAGCAAACTCCCAAAAATGAAACTCAAATATCTATTGATCCCTTCATCCATCGTATCCATTTTTGTGCATGGTAGAGAGGGGACGACCCTTCTTCTTGTCTAGGCAAGAGGGGGAATTCCGCGATCCTCCAGTGTTTCTAACACCATAGGGAGACTACTCTTGACAAAAGCATTTAACGATTGAGGACAAAGGTACCCTAGCTTGACACATTTTGGAGGTGATTTATTGGTATCCTTCTAGGCTTAGTAGTTTGAAGAAATTGCATCTATGAAGGAGTGTGTACCCTTGAATTGCTTCCCTTGTAGATAATTTCCGCCACTTAGATGAGGAAAGTGGCTATTCCTTTTTGTAGATGCATCCATTATGTGATTTTGTGTGCTTTAATGTTTGGATGTGTCGCCATTTTGGCAAGACCCACCTTGCCTTGCAAGAAGGCATCCTACCTCATGGTTGTCTTGTTGTGAGTTGAAGGGGCGGAGTGAGACCCGCTAATTGTCTCATATCGGCTATATTATTAGGTTAGTTTAAATAAAGGTCTAGTTTTAGTCACCTCTTTACTCGGGACGAGTAAAGGTTCGGTTTGGGGATATTTGATGTGACCATAATTAGCGCACATTTAGTCCCCTAATTGAGCCTATTTTGCATACTATTATAACATTTTATGGCCATTTTATCCGTCAAAACCTTCCTATTTGCTTTTCTATCGCATTTCATATGTTTTGTAGAAAAGGAGATAATAAGGCGGAAATTCCCGTCTTTCGTGCATATTTGGAAGCTTATTGATGATATTAGATGGACTAGTATGAAGAGGAGGCAAGAATGAGGTCCAAGTATGTAGGAATAAAGAGTTTATAGAAGACTCATAAGGGTTAAAAGCAAGGATGACGAGAAGGAAGCCATTTATGAAGAAATTGCTCGGAAACTGAACCAAGGGTTGCTCATTTGGCTCTGAAAGTATGCTAGATGGAACGGCATCGAAAAATCAAGTGATCTAGGCTTTTGAATCACTCCAATAGGAGTCCGGATGAGAAAATAACGTCCGTTTTACAATCCGAGGTCAAACAAAGAAGCTGTTCGGGAATCCGCGCGTCCCGAGAAGAAGACGCTCGTCTCCCCCAATCCGCCCGGATTGTCCCCAATCCGCTCGTCTTCTGGCTGGGAAAAACAAGAAAATTCACTGGAGGAGAATCCGCCCGTCTTGCTTTAAATCCGCTCGGATTCCCCCTCGCCAATCCGAGCGTCTTGCCCAAGAATCCGCTCGGATTCCTCAGCCCAGATCCGGCCGTCCCGACTCCCATCCGCACGGATGTCAGCACAGCACGTTTTCATTCTTCTAGCAACGATAAGAGAAGCCCTTCTCTCGGAGAATCCCGGAGTCTCCTTGCTCAACTTAAAAAGTGTAATTACTAGTTTAGCCCTTAGTTAACCTAATGCATCCCACCTAATTTCCACTATAAATACCCCATCTTTGTAATTAATCAAGCATGTGGTTTTTGGGTAGAAAATCCTTCTTTAGATTAGATTAGGAGTAGATTAGAATAGATTACTCTTTAATCTTTCCACAAATTACACATTAATCTCTCCTTAATTATTGTTCAAGTTTATTATTCAAGTTTATTATTGGGTAATTGAAGATTATTGGGTTATTATTGGGAGATTGACAACTTTCCATCAATCAATCAAGTTTCTTCTATTATTCTTTGCTTTATTATTGTGGAATCTCCATAGGTATAATCCTCTTAATACTTGTTTTAATTATTGTTAATCTTTCTTACTTGTTCATCATGTTTTACCTTGTTAATATGATTGACAACCTTGTTAGCATGTTAAACTTGATAATGAATGAGTAGTCTCTTAGCTAGGATTAGTGGGTAATTAGGGGAAATCAACATGGGATTGATTCATGCTTAATCTAATATGTTCACATGATTTAAGTGCTTGCTTGTTGTGATGTCAACTTTATGCACATGTTATGTTTGATGAAATGCTAAGCCTATGAATCCTTGCATTTTTTACCATCTCTTATCTACTCAACTTGACTCGTAAGATATAAACCAACTCGAGTCTTGTTAGACCATGCATAGAAGTTGATTAGGAGGAAAGTAAGTCGACTTGTAGGTGTTGTACAATCTAATCGATTCGGCTCCGGGACCCAACTCTTCCTAAGAACCGTAAGATATAACCCAACTCGGTTCCTCCACAACATTAATTGCTTGCAACCTTGTAAACATGTTTGTATGATCAACACCATGAATCCCCCATGACCCCATGATATCCTAGCACTTTTAATCATTTGTTTACATCCTTTATTTCATTGCTTGTTTTACCTTATTGCCTTTATTAGTCTAAAACACAACTACAAACCCAAATCAATTGTGACACTAGTATAAATTGAGATAGATAGACTTAGAGCCCAAAGCACACCGTCCCATGGATCGACCTCGACTTACCGCTAACTAGTTGTATGTTGAGCATTATAAATGTGTTTGATTGAGAGCCACGACGACACTCTCATCACTTAACCCCTTTGAATTCTTACCAAATAATTATGTAAGGATTAATCTACTAACCAAATAGAGTTACGAAAACAAAATAGAGGAGAAGAGGAAGTGTAGATCTACTTACAACAAAGAAGAAAAGCTAAGGAAGAAAGAATCTCCTTTATAGAAATTAGGGTTCTTGAGAGGATTTGGTGGTGGAGAGTTTAGAGAGAAGTTGGTGAAGTTTAGAGACTGGTGAATAGTGTTTGAGAGGGGTTTTGGTGTTGGAAACCTGAAATGACAGGGTTATGAAAGCGATATGTCACCAAACATTTCCCATATAAAACTCACTCGACCGAGTGTCGGTCGAGTGGGAGCCCACTCGATCGAGTGGAGGCTCCACTCGGTCGAGTGATCGACTTTCCAGGCTTTCCAACTTACTGTATTGGAGTACTCGGTCCTCCACTCGGTCGAGTGGATCTGCACTCGGCCGAGTGGGTTCTTTATTATGTCTAGTTATACTTAAATAAATACGAGGTATTATACAAGGTGTAAGCCAAAAGGAGGGGAAAGACACGGCCAAGACAATATCATCATAGAGGGTATCATGCTCCCTTCCTAGACCACATTTTGTTCAAAAATATGTACAAACTCGATGTAAACGGAATTTAAAAACACAAACAAACATTTACAAGATACGAGATGCAATTCTAATATAGCAACAAGAGTAAACATGCAAACAATTTTTCTAACCTAGCAGCACATATATAAGTACATAAACCAAGTCCAAAATGGAACATCCTCATCAACATTGCCCATCCTCCTTCAATAATATAAGAAATGTAAAAGAAGAGGAATGAAAAAGGAGAAAGGGATCGGAAAGATTATACCAATCGGTCTTCTAGTCTCCTAACGCCTCAAATGTTAATGTGCCTGCGCCACTTGTTAGACAACATATATATACAATGCAATATTTTTTTTTTGATTTTTTGAAGGTTTTTCTACTTCTTTTTTTTAATTTTTTGAAGTTTTATCAAATTGACCAACTTATTTACAAATATATACAAAGTAGATATTTCCCTCCCCACACTTAAGATTTACATCGCCCTCGATGGAACGAAATGTAGGGAGGAAATAGGAAAATTGAAAGACATATTTTTGTATTTTAGATTTTATAAATGAAATCATG